>NC_092725.1:32869445-33171412 GCF_047496885.1 Scyliorhinus torazame
ATAGGATAGATGCTGGCAGGTTGTTTCCACTGGCGGTTGAAAGCAGAACTAGGGGGCATAGACTCAAAATATGGGGAAGTAGATTTAGGACTCAGTTTAGGAGGAACTTGTTCACCCAAAGGGTTGTGAATCGATGGAATTCCTTGCCCAGTGAAGCAGTTGACGCACCTGCATTAAATGTTTTTAAGATAACGATAGGATTAACGGTTATGGTGTTAGTGCATGAAAGTGGAGCTAAGTCCTCAAAAGATCAGTCATGATCTCATTGAATACCGGAGCAGGCTCGAGGGGCCAGATGGCCAACACCTGCTAGTTCTTATGTTTACCAATCTTCTCAAATGAAATGAAAAAGGCTTCGACCTCATTCTCGTCAAACCTTGGCAATGCTTTATTTAAATAGATCCCCACCAAGCCTTCGACTTTGACGCTCTTTCACTTCATCCTCATCTCTATCTTCAAACTGTACATTTCCGTTCAAATCCGCCAATTTTAACTGAGTGTCATGTTTCATGGCTATTTTCCAAAGTTCATACCCACGCTCTCTTTATTTTTTCCTCTCTCTCTCTTTCGTATTCAAGCTGCTTTAATTCTTTCTCATGTTCCATTTGTTTAATTTGTAACTGAATTTTTGCCATTTCCAGTGCGTCAAACTGTATCTCAGGCATTTTTTAGTGCTTTGCCACCAACATAATTACCTCATATTTTTGCATTTTGTTCGGAAATGTTAACTGCAATGTTTGTGCCAAATCGAAGCCTGCTTTTAGTCTCTGGCCGTAAGGTAATGCGTGTGAGCGACTCCACCCCAAAAACCTCAGAGCCTCTGAAAGAGCCATTGTACAAAACACTGCGTACTTAAAATGAAATACCAAACCTGAAAAGCAACAACAATATGCTCACCCCTTACTGTCTTTAAGTTCACAAAGCCAATACAATGGATGTACTTTTAACCCCCTCGAGCCTCCAATTTGTTATGGGCCATGGTTTGGAGAACCCCAAAGTGTATCATGGAGTTCACCTGACCCGAAACGATTTATATATTGTGGTCTGGGGAGCACATTAAAGAACCCACCATCACTCATGCTCTCCCTTCCTTCATGCTCTTTCATTCTCTCACGCTTCCTCCCTCGTGCACACTCAATCACCCTCTTGCGCTAGTTGCCTCTCTAACTTCCAGACCCTTTCACACGCTCTCCCCCTCTCTTATGTGGGAGTTCCGGGATCCGGCCGATGCCCCTGACCCCTTCATGTGCGGGAAGTGTCCAGCTGCAGCTCCTGTTAGACCGCATGACGGCTCTGGAGCTGCGGATGGACTCACTTTGGAGCATTTGCGATGCTGAAGAGGTCGTGGATACGACGTTAAGTGATTTGGTCACACCGCAGATTAGGATTGGTGAGGGAGACAGGGAATGGGTGACCAAAATGCAGAGAAAGATCAGGAAGGCAGCGCAGGTGTCCCCTGCGGTCATCTCCCTCCAAAATAGGTATACCGTTTCGGATACTGTTGAGGGAGATGGCTCACCAGGGGAAGGCAGTAGTAGCCAGGCGCATGGCACCGTGGCTGGCTCTGCTGCAGAGAAGAGCTGGAAAAAGACTGGCAGTGCTATTGTCAAAGGGGATTCAATCGTAAGGGGAGTAGACATGCGTTTCTGTGGTCGAACACGAGACCCCCGAATGGGATGTTGCCTCCAGCTTGCACGGGTCAGGGATGTCTCAGATCGGCTGCAGGACATACTGAAGGGGGAGGGTTAACAGCCAGTTGTCGTGGTGCATAGAGGCACCAACGATATAGGTAACAAACGGGATGTGGTCCTACAATCATAATTTACGGAGTTTGGAGATAAGTTAAAAAGTAGGACCTCAAAGGTAGCAATGTCAGGATTGCTACCAGAGCCACGAGACAGTCAGACCTGAAATTCAAGAATAGTCAGAATGAATAAGTGGCTTGAGAGATGGTGCAGTAGGGAGGGGTTCAGATTTGTGGCACATTGGAACCGGTTCTGGGGGCGGTGGGATCATTACAAATCGGATGGTCTACACCTGGGCAGGACTGGAACCAATGTCCTAGCTAACACTGTTGGGGAGGTTTCAAATAATTGTGGCAGGGGGATGGGAGCCAGATTAGGAAGTTAGAGGTCAGTAAAGAGACAGCAACTAAAGCCAGTAAGGTACTAGATAATAAACGCAAAGTGACTAAGGGGAAGAGTAGACAGGGAAGAGATGATGAACGCAAAGGGACAGGTGATCTGAGGTGCATTTGTTTCAATGCGAGAAGTGTAGCAGGTAAGGTAGATGAACTTAGGGCTTGGATTAGTTCCTGGGAATATGATGTTATTGGTATTACAGAGACATGCGTGAGGGAAGGGCAAGACTGGCAACTAAATATCCCAGGGTATTGATGCTTCAGGAGGGATAGAGAGGGAGGTAAAAGTGGTGGAGGAGTTGCATTACTGGTCAGAGATGATATCACAGCTATGATTAAGGAGGACACGATGCAGGATTCGAGCACTGAGACAATATGGGTAGAGTTAAGAAATAGGAAGTGTGCACTAACATTGTTGGGACTTTACTGCAGGCCTCCCAAAAGCGAGCGTGAAGTCGAGGTACAGATATGTAGATAAATTATAGAAAAATGTCGGAGTAATAGGGTGGTCGTGATGGGAGATTTTAACTTCCCCAACATTGAATGGGACTCGTGTAGTGTTGGAGGCGTAGATGGAGCAGAATTTGTAAGGAGCATGCAGGAGAGTTTTTTTAGAGCAGTATGTAAATAGTCCAACTCGGGAAAGGGCCATACTGGACCTGGTATTGGGGAATGATCCCGGGCAGGTGGTTAAAGTTTCAGTCGGTGATTACTTTGGAAATAGCGATCACAATTCCGTTAGTTTTAGAATTCTCATGGACAAAGACGAGAGTGGTCCTAAAGAAAGAGTGCTAATTTGGGGAAAGGCCAAGTATAACAAAATTCGGCAGGAGCTGGGGAATGTGGATTGGGAGCAGCTCTTTAATGGTAAATCCACATTTGAAATGTGGGAGTCTTTTAAGGAAAGGTTGATTAGAGTGCAGGACAGACATGTCCCTGTGAAAATGGGGGATAGCAATGGCAAGATTAGGGAACCATGGATGACGGGTGGAATTGTGAGACTAGCTAAGATGAAAAAGGAAGCATACATAAGATCTAGGCGACTTAAATCTGATGAAGCTTTGGTGCAATATCAGGAAAGTAGGACAAATCTCAAACGCACAATAAAGAGGGGTAAAAGTGTCATGAAATATATTTGGCTAACAGGGATAAGGAAACTCCCAAAGCCTTTTATTCGTATATAAGGAGCAAGAGGGTAACTAGAGAAAGGATTGGCCCACTCAAAGACCAAAGAGGGAATCTATGCGTGGAGTCTGAGGAAATGGGTGAGATCCTTAATGAGTACTTTGCATCGTTATTCACCAAGGAGAGGGACATGACAGATGTTGAGGCTAAGGATAGATGTTTTGATACTCTCGGTCAAGTCGGCACAAGGAAGGGGGAAGTTTTGGGTATTCTAAAATGCATTAAGGTGGACAAGTCCACATGTTCGGATGGGATATATCCCAGGGAAGCGAGAGAAGAAGTAGCTGGACCCTTATCAGATATCTTTGCAGAATTCTTGAGCGCGGGTGAGGTCCCGGAGGACTGGTGAATTGTTAATGTTGTCACTTTGTTTAAAAAGGGTAGCAGGGATAATCGAGGGAATTATAGACCTGTGAGCTTGAATTCAGTGGTAGGCAAACTATTGGAAAAGATACTGAGGGATAGGATCTATTCACATTTGGAAGAAAATGGACTTATCAGTGATAGGCAGCATGGTTTTGTGCAGGGAAGGTCATGTCTTACAAACCTAATAGAATTCTCTGAGGAAGTGACAGCGTTTATTGATGAGGGAAGGGCTGTAGATGTCATATACATGAATTTCAGTAAGGCGTATGATAAAGTTTCCGATGGCAGCTTGATGGAAAAAGTGAAGTCGTATGGGGTTCAGGTGTACTAGCTAGATGGATAAAGAACTGGCTGTGCGACAGGAGACAGAGAGTAGTGGTGGAAGGGAGTGTCTCAAAATGGAGAAAGGTGACTAGTGTTGTCCCACAGGGATCCTTGCTCGGACCACTGTTGTTTGTGATATACATAAATGATCTGGACGAAGGTATAGGTGGTATGATTAGCAAGTTTGCAGATGCTACTAAGTTTGGTGGAGTTGCAGATAGCTAGGAAGACTGTCAGGGAATGCAGCAAAATATAAATAGATTGGAGAGTTGGGCAGAGAAATGGCAGATGGATTTCAATGCAGGTAAATGCGAGGTGACGCATTTTGGAAGATCAAAAGTGGTGGCCTTGTTCTGGAGGAACTTTCCATATCAATCTACCAGGCCCTAGACAGATTGGAGTTCTGTTGAGCCATCTGGATCCGGAGCCTGCCGAATGGCCGGTATCTTTCCTTCCACTGGCTGAAAACCGTAGCGGCCTAACAGATAGCCGAGGTCCGTTATTTGGGCGGCGTTGAAGGCGCATTTCTCCGGCAGGAGGCGAACCGCAGCTTGCTCCAAACGCCTCAGCAGGTCGGACAGGTTTTCCAGATCTCCCTGGTCAGACGGGCACGTGATCAGGAAGTGGCCTTGAATGACCCCCACGTGAGGTAGGTTTTTCATGATTTTCAGCTTAATGAGTGTGATATTGCGTATGTGGAGGATACCCAAAGTGGTGTCGGGTGTACCCAAGTAGCCCTCAGTGCATGTTCACCGTTACCAAGAGTCTGGACTCAGTAAACAGGACTAACTGAAGGGAAACTTGGTTCATGTCGAATTCGCAAACGTACGACCTCTGCTGAACTTTGCGTACAGGTCGTACGTGGATGTAGCGTGGCTGGCCCATGCTTAATGGGGCCACAGCACCTTTCATGGTTCACTAGCGATCCTGGAAGAACGATGGATATATTGTCAGAACCCCTTCAGGGCCATGTGGGTGCATGCTGCACACTCCCTGTCAATATAATCGGAGGTGACATAATCAGTCATGCCCCAGCAGGCTCGGACCATTCCCTTGAACCACCGCCAGAGGACGATCGGCAGATTGTTGACCGTACGTGACCCGACAGTTGACGTGCCCGCTATTGGTAGTGTCGCCCCGTAAAAGTGGCCAGCCGTGTGTTGGTGTCCAACATTGTGAATGATTGATGACCAATGAAATAAGGGTGAAAATACAGCGAGACTACAGATCCTGCAGAACCAATGTCGAGCTTCTTGCAGATTGGATGACAATTGATTTGCAGAGTTTTCAGGATGGGCGTGACGCTTCGTGCAGCCACACAGTGGAACTGCTCATTGCTGCTGAGGTCGCCTTTCAGGTAGTCTGCCCTGGCACATTGGAGCCGTCCATACTGGTACTCGGCAGGCAGGCAGATCCTCACTGGGCCTACACTTCCCCTCTGTGGTCTCTGTGGGCTGTTCCAGTCCCCACTGGTTTGTGGTCGTAATCCTGTTCCTCCTGTTCAGGGAAGAAAGCGTACGGTGTTCATGGCCTTTACTATGGTGGATCGTGTTTCTCCGGCTGGTGTCCCACTGCCGCAGACCGGCTTCTTCAGTTCTAGCCGAAGTTCTTGCCTCAAACCACCTGTGGTTGCGTTAAAACGTCCCAGCTTTCCAATATGTGGCATGTCTGTGATTATTGGTCGGAACTCCGAGGCCTAGAAACAATGGACCGCGCGTGCTGCAACCGGTATCGACGGCAACTGCATCCTATCCTCGTGGCCAGAGTGTATCGCCATTGTATATCTGCATTATTGAGAATGCACAGGCGATACGTAGAAATTAACGAGCAAGATTTATTGCAACACAAATCCAAACCTCCTCCCTTCTCCTGAGACTCTCACTCCCCAATCTGCACCCAGGTTGGAGTTGTTCTGCGAGTTTGGGCTCTCCTTAAAGTGAAAGTTCATTTTCTGAGGAGGTCATATCAAACCACACGCTCCTGATACCAGGAGGTCCGCTGGTGTTATAATGTTAACCGCATGTGTTCACGCAAATTGGCTTCTTTTCTGAGAACGGAGTGTCTTTAACGAACCAGTTTTAGTCCCTGCACTTGTGTCCTTTCTGTGAGGGCAGAGTGTCTCTATTTAACCATTTGTGGTCGGTACATCTGTGTCTCTTTTCTGGGGAAAACGTGTCTGTCTCTATACAGTTGTGGTCACTGACAGTTGTGCTTTAAATTATTTCTAAGGTATTGATCATTATGGATAATTGGGCATTGCTGATGGAGGCACGTTGTTAGCTGTGAAACCTCCTGCACTTCGACCAGTTTTACTCGAAGTAGTCTTTATTGGTGGGACGAGCAAAGTACAAATGTATAATTAAATCAATTTTATTTATTTATCAAACAGTAAAACAGCTATCCCTCTTAAATTATCCCAATCAATAACAGTCACAATATTATTAATACAATTAAGACAATGGAATTATTCTAGCTGCAGTTCTGATCTGTTGAGTCTCGATTTCCTCAAAGCCTTCGTCCAAAGAAGTGGGGCTTGCTTGCTTCTTCCGTCCATCTCGTGTCGTCGCTCCATCCTTTCGGTTACATTTCACTAAGTGTTCACTGGGGAAGGTCTTGGTTCTGGATCTTTATCCCCCTCTTCATGACTTTCCAGAAAGTTCCCTGGCACTCTGCCAATGAGGTCTGGGGACGGGGTCAGAAGACCCAATGGAGGAGGCCATGGCAACTCAGCAGCAGAACAGGAAGCCATCCCCAGGTGTCTATCTCTCGGTGTAGTGTTTGCACAGAACCTTGTACAATATAAGTAACAGCGGGAAATCTGGGTGTCAGAATGTCTAGCTTTATCTGTGCAACCCAAAACAATCGAACGATATGAATAGGACCGATCCTGTCATGATGTTTTGCTGATATAGCGGGTCTGGACATGTCCTGGCAGTCTGTCAGCGTTCAGTGTATTTCAAATTGGCCATGTTCGAATTCCCACCAGGTCTGCCTGGGACTGACTAAGGTTTTATTTAAGATGTCCAACTGTTAGATTTAAGTGTCAAATTTAATGTCGGGCCTAAAATCCAGGCCTCTATGCTTTTTACAACAACATTCAAAACAGAGATCGATTCTTCAGGACGAATAATCAAAGAAAATTCCTCACTAGGACCATAAGACAAAGGAGCAGAATTAGGCATCTCGGCCCATAAAGTCTGCTCTGCCATTCAATCATGGCTGATATTTTCTCATCCCTATTCAACTGCCTTCTCCCCAAAACCCTTATTCCACTTATAAATCAAGAACCTATCTATCTCTGCCTTAAAAACACTCAGTAATTTGGCGTCCACATCCTTCTGCGGCAATGAGTTCCATAGGTTCACGACTTTCTTGCTGGAAGAAATCCTCCTCATCTGTTTTAAGGGATCGTCTCTTTAGTCTGAGATGGTGTCCTCTGGTTCTAGTTTCTCCTACAAGTGGAAACATCGTCTCCACATCCACTCTATCAAGGCCTCACAGTATCCTGTAAATTTCATTATGGCCACCCCTCATCCTTCTAAACTCCAACGAATACAGACCCAGAGTCCTCAACCGTTCCTCATCCGACAATTTCTTAATTTCAGGGGTCATTCTTGTGAACGTCATCTGGACCCTTTCCATCGCCAGCACATCCTTCCTTAGATACAGGACCCAAAACTGCTCACCATACTCCAACTGGGGTCTGACCAGAGCCTTATTTAGCCCCAGATGTACCTCCCTGGTCCTGTATTCTACCGTCTTGACAAAAATACTAACATTGTATTTGCGTTCTTAACTGCCGACTGAACCTGCACATTAACATTAAGAGAATCGTGAACAAGGACTCCCAAATCCCTTTCTGCTTCTGATTTCGTAATCATTTCCCCATTTAGAAAATAGACTTTGCCTAAATTCCTCCTTCCAAAATGCATAACCTCACACTTTTCCACATTGTATTTCATTTGCCACTTCATTGCCCACTCTCCTAGTTTGTCCAAATCCTTCTGCAGCCCCCTTGATTCCTCAATGCTACCTCTCCCTCTACAGATCTTTAATCATCTGCAAACGTAGCAACAGTGCTTTCAGTTCCTCCTGCCAGATACTTTGGAGCCTTTCCCAATCCTTTGGTTTATCCATCCGAAAAAAGGCCTGGGATTGTTGTGAGCTGAAGGTCAGGAAATAAAATACTTGGACTCTTCACTGTCTTGAGTACTGGGTAAAAACGTGACATATAGTATTGACTAAGATTGCAGTGCATAGCAGAACACTCTGTATGGTCAACTTCAGCGTCTATTTCTGTGTCATTGTTCCCCTGTTCTATTTCCATACGCTGCTGTGAACAAATCAGACTGGCTGCTCGCACACAACGTACCAGATCATTCATTCCAGTCACTCCAAAGTCAAACGATGCTGGAACGTTGAGTCGAAAGCAAATCAAAGAGAGAAACACAGTGGAAATGTGTCAGATACCTGACAGCGTCTGGGCAGGAGTGAGAAACAGACTTAACCTTGAATCAACATTTCCTACAGATAAATATGAATGACATTCTGAGCACGTAAAGGGGCAGATTTGTGGGAGGAGAACGACGTGTGTGTGATTGTCTGGAAGACAGGGATAGATTAAGTAGGAAACGCCTTCACCAATTACACTCCCACGCTGATAGGTATTTAAAGGAACGAATTTCCTCTAAAACTCTCGAGCAGAGGTTTAACTTTGCTTCAGTTATTATTTGAGTGTCCCCCAAATTGACTACATTCAGATTGACATCAACCATTTGTGGTCTCTGTCTTACTCTGTGTAATTGACAGCTCGTGTGTCTATGTGTGGGGCCTGTGTGTCTGCGAATGTGCCTTGCTGCCTACCAATGTGTCTGTGTGTGAGTCTGTGGACACGTAAACGTCTGTTGATGTGTGTCTGTGTGCATCTGTGTGTATGTGAAAGTGTATTTGTGTGTGTCTGTGAATATGTGGGTTTACTCCGGTGCTCCGGTTTCCCCGCACATGTTCCGAAATGCGTATTGTTTGGTAATTTGGACATTCTGAATTCTACTTCCGTATACCCGAACAATCGCCAGTATGTGGCTATCATGGGTTTTTCAATGTAACTTCGTTGCTGTGTTAATGTAAGGCTACTTGTGACAATAAAAAAAATGATATTACGATATTCTGTCTGTGCATCTGTAAATGTGTCTGTCAGCAAATGACTGTGTGTGTGTGTGTGTCTATGTGTGCATCTGCGAGTTTCTATGTGAGTGGCTACCATTGTGTCTGTGTGCCTGTGAATGTATATCTTAACATAAGAACATAAGAACTAGGAGCAGGAGTTGGCCATCTGGCCCCTCGAGTTTGCTCCACCATTCAATGAGATCATGGCTGGTCTTTTGTGGTCTCAGCTCCACTTTCCGGCCCGAACACCATAACCCTTAATGCCTGTATTCTTCAAAAATCGATCTATATTTTTCTGATAAACATTGAATGAAGGAGCCTCTACTGCTTCACTGGGCAAGGATTTCCATAGATTCAGAACCCTTGGGTGAAGACGTTCCTCCTAAACTCAGTCCTAAATCTACTTCCCTTTATTTAGAGGCCATGCCCCCTAGTTCTGCTTTCACCGGCCAGTGGAAACAACCTGCCCGTATCTATCCGTTCATAATTTTATTTCTTTCTATAAGATCGCCCCCTCATCCTTCTAAATTCCAACGAGTACAGTCCTAGTCTACTCAATCTCTCCTCGTAATCCAACCCCATCAGCTCTGGGCTGAATCTCCTCTGCACACCCTCCAGTGCCAGTACGTCCTTTCTCAAGTACGGAGACCAAAACTAAACGCAATACTCCAGGTATTGCCTCACTAACACCTTGTACAATTGCAGCATAGCCTCCCTAGTATAAAATTCCATCCCTCTAGCAATGAAGGACAGCATTCCATTGGCCTTCTTAATCACCTGGTGCACCTGTACACCAACTTTTTGCGACTCATGCACTAGCACACCCAGGTCTCTCTGCACAGCAGCATGTATTAATATTTTATCATTTAAATAATAATCCCTTTTGCTGTTATTCCTACCAAAATGGATAACCTCACATTTGTCAAAATTGTATTCCATCTGCCAGATCCTAGCCCATTCAGTTAACCTATTCAAATCCCTCTGCAGACTTCCAGTATCCTCTGCACTTTTTGGTTTACCACTCATCTTAGTGTCGTCTGCAAACTTGGACATATTGCCCTTGGTCCCCAACTCCGAATCATCCATGTAAATTGTGAACAATTGTGGGCCCAACACTGATCCCTGAAGGACACCACCAGCTACTGATTGCCAACCAGAGAAACACCCATTAACCCCCACTCTTTGCTTTCTATTAATTAACCAATCCTCTATCCATGCTACTACTTTACCCTTGATGCCCTGCATCTTTATCTTATGCAGCAACCTTTTATGTGGCACCTTGTCAAAGGTTTTCTGGAATTCCAGATTTACCACATCCATTGGCTCCCCCCTACCTACCGCACTGGTAATGTCCTCAAAAAATTCCACTAAATTAGTTAGGCACGACCTGCCCTTTATGAACCCTTGCTGTGTCTGCCCAATGGGACAATTTCCATCCAGACGCCTCGCTATTTCTTCATTGATGATAGATTCCAGCATCTTTCCTTCTACCGAAGTGAAGCTCACTGGCCAATAACTACCCGCTTTCTGCCGACCTCCTTTTTTAAACAGTGGTGTCACGTTTGTTAATTTCCAATGCGCCGGGACCACCCCAGAGTCTAGTGAATTTTGGTAAATTATCACTAGTGCATTTGCTATTTCTCTAGCCATCTCTAAATGTGTGTGTGCCTGTGAATGTGCATGTAAATGTGCCCCTGCGAATGTCTGTGTGTCTGTCTGTGAAGGTGTTGCTGAGTGTGTCTGGTTGTGTGTGTCTCTGTGTCTGCCAATGTGTGCGTGTCTGTGTGTGTATGTGTGTGTCTGCAAGTGTCTGTGCGTTTGTCTTTGAATGTTTCTGTGGTTGTATTTGTGTTCCTTGCGAGTGTTAGTGTGCGTGTGTCTGTATGTCAGTGCGTGTCAGTGTGTCTCTGTGTGTGTCTATGAGTGTCAGTGCATGTCTGTAAATGTGCCTATGTGTGTGTCTGTGAATTTACGTCTCTGTCAGTGTGTGGCTGTGTGCTTGCTCCTGCCCGTCCGCCTACCTACAAGTGCCTGTGTGTGTCTGCGATTGTTTCTGTTTGTGAACGTGTGTCTGTGAGTAAATGTGTGTGTCCGCGTGTGTCTGTGTGCGTTCTCTGTTTTTACCGAATGGTTATGTGTGTCTGTGAGTTTTTATATGTGTAAATGCATTGATGTGTGTGTGTCTGTGTGACTGGGAGCGCCTGCGTTTGAATGTTTGCCTTTATATGTCTCTAAACGTTTCTGTTTGTGTGTGACTACGTGTCTGTGAATGTGTGTATCTGTGCCTCTGTCTCTACTCCACGATAACATGCAAGTCATGGTACCCATCAACGGAACCACCAGAGGCCCAATCGGTTGGCAAACTGATGTCCAACAGGGATGCCTCATCTCACCAACGTTCTCCTCAATCTTCCTTGCAGCAAATGCCCACCCTCTCACCCTGAAGCTCCCCGCTGGAGTGGAGCTCATGCATCGGATAAGCAGAAACTGTTCAAGCTCCAACATTTATGTGACAGATCTAAGACTACTCCAACCTATGTCATCGAGCTGCCGTACGCAGACAACGCCTGTGAGAGAGCCCATTCAGAGGCTGGGCTACAAACCATTATCGATGCATTCACCAAGGCATAGGAGAGAATGGTGCTGGGACTAAACATATTTAGTCTGAACCGCATGTTTGTACAGCAGACACCTCAGATCACTGGAGAGATATCACCAATGTTGCCTCCGCAAAATCCTGCAAATCAACTGGCAGGATTGAGATATCAACGTGAGCGTCCTCTCCCAGGCAAATATCCCAAGTATCGAGGCGCTGTTCATGCTCGACCTGCTGCGGTGCGTGGGCCGCATATCCCTCATGGCTGACACAAGACTCAGGAAACAAGTGCTCCCCTTCAAGTTCTGCAAAGGCAAGCGAGCACCAGGGGGACAGAGGAAACTTAATAACGACCTCTGAAAGCCTTCCTAAATCAAGACATTATACAAACCGACACCTGAAAATCGCTTGGCTCAGAATGCACAAACTGGAGAAAGTGCATCCGTGAAGACAGCAACCACCTTGAGCATCGGAGGGTGGAGTCCGTGGAGGCCACGTGTAAACAATGCAAGGGGAGCGCAGAATCCAGACCGCCCTGCCCAATCATTAAGCACGAACAGCCAAACCTGTGCTAGAGTCTACTGATCCAAGATAGGACGTTTCGGCCACTGCAGAACCCATGCATCCGAGTGGAAGCAAGTAATCCTCATCGCCCAAGAAGTAGAAGAATTATTGTCTCTGTGTTTCTGTGTGTGTGTGTGTGCGAATGTGCATGCCTGTGTGTCAGCAAATGTGCTGCTTGTGCGCCTACAAGTGTCTGCGTGTATTTTCATAGATTATCATAGAATACACAGTGCAGAAGGAGGCCATTCGGCCCATTGAGTCTGCACTGGCTCTTAGAAAGAGCACCCTACCAATGGACAACACCTCCACCCTATCCCCATAACCCAGTAACCCCACCCAACACTAAGGGCAATTTTGGACACTAAGGGCAATTTATCATGGCCAACCCACCTAACCTGCACATCTTTGGACTGCGGGAGGAAACCGGAGCACCCGGAGGAAACCCACCCACACATGGGGAGGACGTGCAGACTCCGCACGGACAGTGACCCAAGCCGGAATTAAACCTGGGACGCTGGAGCTGTGAAACAATTGGAGCTGTGAAGCAATTGTGCTATCCACAATGCTACTGTGCTGCTTTTTCTCTGAATGTATCTGTGTCTGTGAATGTGTCTCAGCGTGTGTGTCTGTAAATACTTCTGTTTGTGTGCTTGCGGATGTATGATTGTCCGAGTGTGTGTATATCTATAAGTGTCAGAGTGTGTTTTTGTGGGTCTGTGAATGTGAGTGCCTGTGCATGTGAAAGTATTTATTTGCATTGCGAGTGTCCGTGTGTGTCTGTGAATGTGTCTGTAATTCAGTTGATGTACAGTTTGCATGCATTTGAAAAGTCTTGTCAGTGTGCCTGTCTGTGCGCATGCGAATTTGTGTGTGCCTGTGTATGTCTGTTATCTCAGTCTGAGTTTCTCTGAATGTGTTGGTGAATATGCCTGTCTACTATATGTGTCTGCGAATCTGTATGTCTGTCTGCGAGATATGTGCGCATGCCTGTGAATGTCTCTGACTGTGCGTCTGTGAATGTTCCCGTTTGTGTGAGTGTGTGTCTGCGAGTGTCTGTGAATATCTTTGTTTGTATGCCTGTGCATTTTTCGGTGAATGTGCCTGTGGGTCTGTGTCTGAGAATCTATTTGTGTGTGCGCGCAAGTGTCTTTGCATGCGTCTGTGAATGTCTCTTGTTTGCATGCCTGTGATTGTGTGTGTGAATGCGCCTGTGGGTATCTCTCTGCGAATCTATGTGTGTGCGAGAGAGTGTCTGTGTATGTGTGTCTGTAAATGTGTCGGTCAGTGCGTCTGCAAATGTGTCCCTGAATATGTGTGTGAACGCGCTTGTGGGTCTGTGCCTCCGATTCTCTTTGAATGTCTGTGAATGTGTCAGAAAATTAACTCCATCAAGTTCCATTCTTATTAATAGTATTGCTAATCTAAATAGGATCATTATATTATCATCAGCAATTATGGTGACATTATTTTCAGTTTATGCCACGTTTTGATTTGTTGAGGAACAATCTTTTCTCTGTAGGTGTGAGGTGGCGAGAATAAAAGCAGTGAGTGTGGAGGAGAGCATTATTCTGCTCTTTACACTTCCGACCTTATGTGGGCCGCTGTGACTCAGTTTATGACCATTTTATGCCCGCTTACATCAGATTCAACTTTTGCCCTTCACTGACTTCCTATTTGCGTGGCAGACCTCATTTGAGCCGTATAGCTCTAGTACCCGTCTCTGTCACCTGCCACCGTATCTCTGTCTCTTCCGCTGTATCTCTGACATCTTCCAAAAGATGTTCAATTCTCCAGACACATTCATTCGAGTCCTCCTCCGGTCACACCTTGCTCCTTCTTAGCTGATTTTTAAAATCATACTGCTGCTCCCAAAGGCACCGCATTCCAGTCTCTTACACACTAATTATTAGGGCTGCTATAAACTGTTGTTTTAGTCAAGGTATGAAGCAATTAACGTAAACGGGTATTTCAGCATTCTCTTCAACTCTTCTCTGAACTTGGGCTGAACCACCACATAAATAAAAGTGTTTGTGCAGCAGCTTAAATTCCGCAGCATATACGCAACTGACAGAAAGGTATAATGATCAGCAACGTCTAAAAGGGGCTTGATCACTTTAAGCAAATATAAAACGTACAATGACCACAGTATTACGAAGCTGATGGATATGGAGAAGAGTAAAATAATAGTCGTTTTTCTGCTCTCGATCTCTGGGTCAATCTCTTTATCTCCTTTGTTCTGATCCTTGAATGAGTTACGAGCTCGACTGCCCATTAATATGCGCCTGAATATCAGAGCGTTGAGGATCAGAATTAAAGTAATTGGGATCATTGGGGTCAACACCATTGAAAATACAGCAAAGCCCCGCCATCTAGGGTCAGTAATGTAGTCTTTTTTAACATAACAGCCCCATGGCACATTGTCGATTATTTTCCGAGGTTCAAATTTAAAGTACACGGGAACATTTTTAAAACAGAAAAGAATCGTGGTTGTTGCAAGAACTGTAACAGCAGTTTTATTGGTGCAATATGTAGCTTTCAGCTTATGGGAACAAATGGCTACAAATCGATCAAAGGTGAACATGACAGTGAACCAGACAGAAAGGTCAACGGCTGCTTCTCGAAAGGCACTGACAACACTGCACACAGGGGTCAATTTCAGGAAACACTGTGGATAATAATAGAAACGTAACTGCCACAGTACGATCTCAATGATAATGAACATCAGATCCCCGGATGCCATAGCCAACAGGTAGCGAGTGCTGCAGCTGGAAAGGCCGCACTTTTCCCGGAACAGGACCAGAATCGCCATTAAATTAACTGTGCAGAGAAGGAAACAGAACATAGAAATTACACAATATCTATTTTGCATATTCTTTCACCATGTTCGGGTGGTCTGATTAAGCCAGCGCTTATTGTAAACGTCCAGTTTCCCTTGACAAGGTAATGGTAAACAGCTTTCTTGAACTGCGAGAGAGGGGAAAGCGGCGGAGAGAGAGAGACTCACATATAAAATGTGAAACTGCTAACACTAGCACCTGTAAGTAGATAGATTGGGAAGTACTGGTTACTTGTGAATCACCTTCTTACTTGGTAAAAGGAAATGCTTAATATCCATTGACGGGAACTATGTTGTCTATCTCCAAGTATATAACAATATTTCCCCTATTACTTCCTATTCCTCCGTTTACAATTTGGATGCCAATGTAAAACTTATAGATCCCTTTCATTTAGCAGTTTTTATTTATCATACTGTCTCGCTGACTTTCGTATTTAAGACCATAAGATACATGAGCAGAATTAGTCCACTTGCCCCATCGAGTATACTCCGCCATTCAACCGTGGCTGATATTTTCTCATCCCCATTCTTCTGCCTTCTCCTCACAACCCATCATCCCCTTATACCTCTCTATCTCTCTCTTAAAGACACTCAGTGATTTGCCCACCGCAGCCTTCTGCGGCAAAGAGTTCCACAGATTCATCACCCTCTGGCGTTTTGGTTTTTTAACTTTTCAGAAACGTCCATATTCGGCCTGATTCTTTGTCGTTTTATCCTCTTACGTCTGCTATAAGCCTATTTTTTCTTATCGAACTTAATTTCTCTCTATTGCGTTATTCAATAAGCTATTGAATTGCTTGAGTGAAGTTTCTCTTTGCTGGGAGTACACCGGAACTATGTCCCAACATGACTTTGAACCATCCTCTAACTCCGAAATCTACCAACAACCGTTCATTTCACTTTATCTCATAAACACCGTTAATAATTAACGTTTGCAATTTTATTCTTCACTGCCTTCCAAGCAGTAATCAATCCCCAAACTACAACAAACCATATCGCTATTAATAAAACTTTCCGAAATGCATAAGTTTTATGAATAGTAAGTCACGACGATAAATGTTATTCTTTTATTGGTCAATACTAATAAACCTCATCCATATTAAAACATGTTTTCCAATATATAGACAGACATATGGAAGCAATAATGCTAGAAATATGAAGAATTAACTTAAGTATAATAACAGAAAAAGCTCACCATCATTTCGGGCTCCGTCCCTCAGCAAAATTCTTCATCAGCCATTGAACTCACGACTTTCCTGCGATGGCAAGAACCGTTTTATTTTCAAACTTTCCTTGATCTGCTCTGGGCCTTGTCCCCGCACTTTACAGGGAAATGAATGGCCTGCTCCCGGGTTTCGATCTATTCTCTCCATGATAGGTCTTTCCGTGGCCAGTTGTCCCGCCCCCCGTTCTCCCCGGGCAGTGTAACGCCGCAATCAATCTTGGCGCTCAATTCGTCTCCTCCCCGGTAGGTCTCTCGGTGCGCTCTGGAAATTAATCTCATTACTCTCACGGAAACGACAATGTGATAATGGTCAAATAATCAGTTTCCATTGTGAGGATGGAGATCATTAAATATCGACGAGGACCCTGGGGATAACTCTGCTTCTCTTCTTTCGAACTGCGACACTGGATATTTTTCATCCATCCAGCAGGTACATGAGACGTTGGTTTAGGGTCTCGGCTGAATGACGGCAAATCCAGTATCGCACCAGTGGGTCGGTGTCAGCATTAGGATGTCATCCTTATATCACTGCTCGAAATATTTAGGATGCAAATTCTAGTTTAGATCCTCAAATGAGCTATGAGGAGTCGTGTACAGGAGAAGGACAAACAGGGAAAATTTGATCTGTGCTCGAATGGAGAAGTGAAGAGAAATGATATAAAATAGGATGATGGGGAAATATACATTGGAACTGGCTACATATGGAAGCAGTTGAACATTTTTATTTCATTCTCGGCTTGTGTTTATTGTTATTATTTCGTGTCCCGAACAAATCTCCGTATGTTAACAGAACAATATATATGTTCCTCTGCAGCTGTATATCCCCTTGCAGGGATTTAACTCACAGAGCTGGGGACAGCGATTGCTGCAGAGTTCAGAGGTAGAGACTCTGAGTGAGGTATTTCATCCGTTACAGTAATGCCATAGATATAACTGGCAACCTACCATGCTTGGTAACAGCAAAGTAATGAAACTCAAGTGTGGAGAAGTCGCAGTTTGTGATGATAGTTCTGGGCAGAGTATTCATCAGCAGCACAACGTCTTTACAGATAGTTCACTGAGCCAAAGAATGAGTAAGGATTCAAAGGATCGACATAAGATTACATCAGTCAGCGAATGTTAACATAAATTAATTTGTTAGGAACCTTCTCTTTATGGGCAAAATTCAATTAAAAAGTGAATAATCTCAACCAATTACACTTTCCAGACGTATTACATAATATCTTCCACCGACAGAGAACAAACTGCCCTTTCGTACCGATTACAGACAGTCATAACAGAAATTGCAAAAACATGGGCCTCTGAAATCAATCTCTGAAACAATGCATTCAAGAAGTGTTCCACCCCACTGAGAGATGACAGTGAAGACTGACTTGAGTTATTTCTCGCATGAAGGATTCATGCCATGCGGGGAGTTTGAACAGATTTTCGAGTTGCTATGTAATTTTGAATAATGCCTGGTGATATTTCTGATAGGCATAATATCTTGAGAGCATACAGTATGATTTCCTTTGGTGATCGCAATGCTGTCCTCGGCGATGTTACAGTATTCCAGTAAAGCCCAACATTAACGACAGAACATCACTCGTCTTCTGCTTCGCAGTTTACAACTTTCGGGACACAACATTGAGTTAAACAATTTCAGAACGTATATTCAATCTTTCATTTTGATGTATTTCCCCCGTCGTTCCAGTCTGTATTATATTCTAATATTTTGCTTTCAGTCAGGGACATCCCATCTGCTGCCATTAACACATTATAATCACCACGAACTTTATCTTCTGTTCCAATACGTATGTATCAGTTCATCTACTCTGCCCCCGATATACCTCTAATCTTATATTCCGCACAAGATTCCCCCCCCCCCCAACCCCTTTATTCAACATACTTAGACCAATCACATGTCTATGTATCTCTAATCCTGACAATAATATGGAACTGGAACGTTAAGACTTTTCTCTCTTCACAGACGCTGCCACATCCGTTGCGATATTCAGCCGTTTGATGTTTCATGTCTAGTCTTGCAGCATCAAGACTATTTTAGTTTATATTTTTTCGATATTGATGGGCATTTCAAAGTTCCTGTAGCAGGAATACGTTTCCTCTTGTGAGGGAGACTACAATTGGAGGGAGCGGATTAAATAAAATAACTGTCGTTTTATTCAGGTAGTAAGATATCATTTATTATCACCGGATGCCTTTTGTCTGTAGATTCTGTGCCCAGGATTTCAATGGAGATTGTGCGATTCAATTAATTAAATGCTGATTTGAATATGTTTTGTTAGACAAAATGCAGATAACGCAATTCATTCATGATCACTACGGTCAGGAGCTTCGCTCCAGTTAGTGACAATCTAACATAGTCTGCCAAACGGCAATATTGTCACTCTCCCTCCACTGTGCAACAAAAAAAGATCGCTTGATAATTGATCGAGACTGTGTCGGCAGATTACTTTTTTTCGTGCCGGTTACACAATTAAACCATGCAGGCAATGTGGAAAAGATCACCAGTATTTAAATGTTACTCAGCACTAGATCATTAAGTTGCACATTACTCAGCATGTGGCGTATTAAGCAATTTGAAACCCGATACAAGCTGAAACACAGATTCACAAAATCTCAATGGTTTTCTCACTTACCAGGAACACCAACGACGGCGAGGACCAAATAGAACATTTTATTGACCATTTGAATGGGAAGATGCATTATTCTGAGGTGCGTTCGATCTCTGTTGCACTGCAGGAAATTTGTCGGACTTAAACAGTGTGCAGATGTTTTCACATCCCTTTTAATTTATACTCTGCAAAATCTCCACTGGGCATTGAAGTTAAAATAATAATCAGCATTTCTTTTAAGTATTTGAATAATCAGATTTCGCCAGCTGTGTTAATTCCCGCTTGATCTGGACTATATTTAGCTCTGCTTCTCAATTGGAAAGACAATACCACATAATTGCTCATTAGTGTTGACTTGAAGTTGAATTGACTGAACATGGTAATTGTCCACCAAACATTAGTATCCATGCGTAATTTTACCGATTTTGGAGTTAAACCTCTCAGCCACCATCACAAATGCAGCACAGGCGGGCCAGCGTTCTCCATGCTAGAGAGGTATTATGCAGTTTACTGTCAATTACCCTATTTACACACTGGATTCCTCAAACTCCATCATTGATACATTGGCAATCCCACCCACCGCTACACGTCAAATCAGAAATAATTGGCTGTGTTCCCGTCTCATTTGAAACTTCATCCCGTTGTGATAATATCCTAAAATATCTACCCGACCAATCTCCCTCAGAATCTTACGTGAATGAGTAAGACCAGCTTCCATTCCTCGAAAGTTGTATGAGTCCACCTTTTCCAATCTATTCTGATAAGATAAAACCTTTACTTTTTGGAATCAGCTCAGGCCATCTTCTACGAACCCCATCAAATGCAAGTACATTACAACGCAAACATGAGAAACCATTTGCAGGAACCCTGGATGTCACCGTAACAATACCATAGACGGTTGTAGCAGGAGTTCCCCATGTCTAAGCTCGATGTCTCTTTGTGTTGGAATCAACATTGTATCTGTCGTCCTAATTTCTTACTTTCTGTTTAGGATCAAGTTCCTGATCCTTATGTGAAAAAAATTAATGTCTTCGCTACTGCAAACTTCTGTGGTTCCCTCAACATTTAAATGATAACCCACTTTTCCATTCACCCCGCCAAAATGTATAACATTTACTTATACTACATTATAATCAACGTGACATTTTATCCCCAATCCCTTTCTATAACGGTCGTGTCCTCATCACATTGTTCTTGACAACCTTGTTAATGCAAATCATGTTGTGTAAAACAGAAAAACATTGATCACGATGTCCGGTAGTAGCAGTGGTGTGATCAGTCGCATGCAGGGTGACTCCTGCCTTGGGTTTAGGTTTTGGAGTTACCTGCCAATTTGTTGCGTGAAAACTGGGGTTCAATCGTGGTTCGATAGGAGTATCGTGCACTCTTCCCCAGTGTGGTATAAAGACGAGCTACTGGACCTGCTTAAAGTCACTGAGCGCCCTCGCCCAAAGCTGGAATAAGCGTGTTGCACAACAGCAGTGACAAGTTTGGCACGTAGTGGGCTGGCCGTCGTCGATGTTCATATTGCTGATGGATTATGATTTTCATTCAGGAGAGGTTAAGACAGCCGGGCAAGGGGATGCAAGACTGGTCAATGGCAATGGACGGTGCAGGGGTACCTTCTCGCGGGTCCATGTGGCGAGTAGACAATCGTCTGGAGGCGTACGGGCAACGCACAAGAATTTGGAGAGGGCAGTTGCTGAACATAGTGATCGAATTGTCTTGCTGGAAGCCGTAATGGCGATGAAAGGTGAGATGTGCAATGTGCTGCGGGCGACTGTCCATGCCGAGCGCAATCAGTCAAGGTGGCTTACCATGTGTATTGAAGGGTTGTCAGAGGGGCTGGAAGGAACGAATGCAACCACATACACGTCGAGGATGTTAAAGAATCTGGAAGATGAGAAGGTCATCGAGAGCATCCCGGAGTTTGTTCATACCCACCTGTCATTGAGACAGACGCCGAGGGTGGAAAGCTGCCATGCGCTGTGATTGTGCGAATGCATACATTTCAAGATAAAGAAAAGATCCTGCGGTGAGCCAAGAAAATCTGGGCTGTAGTTGGAAGAGGAATATGGCCCTTTAATATACCCCGAAACTCCAATGGTGAGGTTGGGAATGGCATTAAACAAGAAATTGGAGATGCATGTAACAAGGGAATATCGATGATCATGGGCGATTTTAATCTTCACATAGATTGGCAAATAAAATTAGCCAGCATGCCGGAGAGGACGAATTCATGGACTGTTTACAGGATGGTTTTCTTGACCAATATGTGGAGGATCCAACTCGAGAGCAGGCCATCTTAGACAGGGTACTGTGTAATGAGAAAGGATTCATTGCCAATCTGGCTGTACGAGACCACTTGGGGATATGCGACCGTAACATAATAGAGTTTTTTAAATCAAGATGCAGAGTGAAGTAGTTGATTAGTAGACGAGGGTGCTGAATCATCAGATAGGGAACTATGAGGATATGAGGCGTGTGTTGGCCTTGATAGATTGGGGAGAGTTATTAAATGGATGAGGGCGGATGGACACACAGCACACATCAACACAGCGGACAGGCACACAGGGGACATACACACAGCAGAACACGACACAGGAGACACGGGAGTCACCGATGATGACCTAGACTTCCCGCCACTGCTGTGTCCAAACACTCAGCCAGCACATAGACTATCAGCTCGGTTCAGCTGTTTCGTGAGGAGGATTCTGGGATACTTACTGGTGCGCACCAACCAGTCGCTCTGTTACAGAAACTGGAGGTCGGAGCATCTGAGGGGCCGGAAGTTTGGAGGGCAGCCCGTCCCCCGAATTCAGTGTTGACCAGAGGGTCCGGGTTCCTGGAAAATCGACTCCCATCCATAAATTAGGTGCAGTCAGCGACCCAGAGAGCAGTGAAGGGGATAACGGCCAGCTACCATCACTGCAGACGCAGCTGGAAGATTCCAACCGCTTGCAGGTGCAGGGAGATCTTCCAGTCATGCGTGCCACTCAGCTCGAAAGTGCACAGCTGGCTTCCGCGGTGGGGGCTGTGGGGGCGATGGGTCAGATTATGCAAGGCCTAGGGCTATCTGTGCATTCGGGGACCATGGGCAGGACATGACTGCCCCCTGACTGGAAGCCATGTGCCAGAGCCAGCTGCAGATTGCAGCGGGGTTCCTCAGCGTGGTCCAGTCCCAGCAGGCCATGGCTGAGAGCATGGGCAGCATTGCTCAGGTCAGGCATGTCAAACTTGGGGGCGTGACCTACATGACGTTTGCAGGCGGGTGTCGGGAGTATCGCGGAGCCGTCCGTCGCGGCGCTCCCGGTCACGCAAATCTGCGCGCAACAGCCGCAGCAACAGGCTGTTAAGAACGCGGGCTGCAAGCAGCCTTCAAAATGGCCGCGAACATGTACAAAAAACGCCGTCGCACCGCTGGTTTAGCTCACTGAGCTAAATCTTTGGCTTTTAAAGCAGACCAAGGCAGGCCAGCAGCACGGTTCAATTCCCGTACCAGCCTCCCCGAACAGGCGCCGGAATGTGGCGACTAGGGGCTTTTCACAGTAACTTCATTGAAGCCTACTCGTGACAATAAGCGATTTTCATTTCATTTCATGCGTGACAGATCATCGGTGTGCACGCGCCGTGTGGCCGCTTTGTTTTAAATGGTCGCAACTTTTCATTTTCCAAGTTGGGGAAAGGGGGGGGGGTAATCCATTTTATTAATTTCATTCTTATTTTTTTCATTTATTTGATTTATTTTATTTTTATCTTCTTTTACAAGTTCAGGGGGGAGGGGTGTATTTGACAAAATTTTACAGGAAAAAAATGCAGAACTTTAGAGGGTTGCGGAGTCCCTACTTTCCAACATCGGAAAGCTTCACCTTCATCCAACAGGTCCCATTGGAGGAGCGTGTAAGAGGGCCAAAGGGATCCGAAACCATTTCGCCCATTTTTGTTAGCAGTAAACAAGGTAAGAGAAAACAGTGGGTGGCGCAGGTCCACCGGCGTGGGTCACGAAGCTCGGTCGGCCTGGGTCACGATGGTCGGCCGGGTTGGGTCCCTAGAGTTTTGCCGGTTGGTAAAAATGGGTCCACAGAAAAAACTTTTGAAGAACACTGGCTAAGGTGATTGCCCAGTCTCAGCGGGCCTCTATGCCTGGCAGCGCCTGGTGTCGGGGGAGCCTCGGTGGATGGCTCTGCTCGTACCGCCGTCCTATGGAAAATCCCGGAGCCAACAGGCACCCCGAGTGAGGATGAGCTACTGGGGCACTTGTTAGTGAATCCTGCAGGGTTGTCCCGGTGTACCACAATACCTCGGACACCCGCCCCCAACCCCCCCCCCCACCACCTCCAGACCCTGGTGAATCTGGTGGGCAGCAGGCGGAACAGGGCGGCACTACTCCAGCCGGGACGCACGAGGAGTAGACAAACTTTTTGAACAAGAAGGTCTCTGCCCGATCCATCCATTTCTCTACTCATATCTCTGTAAAGTCAGATACTTTAGTTTAATCTGATCACAGATTCCCTTGTAATTCTCCAATACAGGAGCATTGGTTGTCACAGCTTTCAGGCAGTCAGATGACTGATGACAATCCGCTGACCACTGGAATTTGTTACGCTTCTTTAGTAAGTCCGTCAGTGGAGCGACCACACTGCTACAATTGGGTACAAATCTCTGGTAAAATCCACTCATACCAAGAAATCGCATTATTTCCCGTCGTGTCGAGGGTATCGGAAACTCCGCAATAACTTTTGTTTTCACATCTCGTGAGCCCATTCAACCTTGTCCGAATGTATGGCCACGGAAAGTGGCTTGGGCTTTTCCAAATTCACTTTTTTCTTAGGTTTATCACCGAATCCGCTTCCTGAAGTTGATCGAATAACAATCCAATGTTTTAAATGCTCGTTCCATGTGTGGCTTAAAATTACCAGAACGTTGATGCATACCACATAATTGGGTAATCCTGCAGCAAATGTGTTAGTTAACCGTTGAAGTGTGGCTGGGGCGTTTTTCATGCCAAATGGCATAACTTTGAATTAGTATAAACCATCTGGAGTCACAAAGTCTGAAATCTCTTTTGCCCTTTCGGATAAAGGTACCTGCCAGTAAGCATTAAGTAAATGCAATTTGGAAATAAAAGCTGATTGTCCCACTTGCTGAATGCAAACCTCCAAACGTGGGATAGGATAAGTGTCCAAGAACATAGAACATAGAGCAGTACAGTACAGAACAGTCCCTTCGGCCCTCGATCTTGTGCCGAGCATTGTCCGAAACCAAGATCAACCTATCCCACTCCCTGTCATTCTGGTGTACTCCATGTGCCTATCCAATAACCGCTTGAAATTTCTTAGTGTCCGACTCCACTATCACAGCAGGCTGTCCATTCCTCACCCTAACAACTCTCTGAGTAAAGAACCTACCTCAGACATCCCTCCTATATCTCCCACCCTGAACCTTACAGTTATGCCGCCTTGTAACAGTTACATCCACCGAGGAAATAATCTCTGAACGTCCACTCTATCTATCACCCTCATCACCTTATATATCTATCACCCTCATCACCTTATAAATCTCCATTAAGTCGCCTCTCATCCTCCTCCGCTCCAAAGAGAAAAGCCCTAGCTCTCTCAACCTTTCCTCATAAGACCTATCCTTCAAACCAGGCAGCATCCTCGTAAATCTTCTTTGCACCCTTTCCACCCTTTCCAATGCTTCCACATCCTTCCTATAGTGAGGTGACCAGAACTGCACACAATACTCCAAATGTACAGTTGCGGCATAAACCCGCGGCATTTAAGCTCAAGCTCCCTGATATTAAACGCTGACACTCTATAGGCCTTCGTCTCGGCTCTATCCACTTGAGTGGTAACCTTCAGAGATCTGTGGAAATGAAACCCAAGACCTCTCTGTTCCTCCACATTACTGAGAACCCTGCTGTTGACCCTGTAATCCGCATTCAAATATTTTCTACCAAATGAATCACCTCGCACTTATCAGGGTTAAACTCCATCTCCCATTTTTCTGCCCAGCTCTACGTCCTATCAATATCTCTTTGCAGCCTACAACAAGACTCCACCTCATCCACTACTCCACCAATCTGGGTGTCATCAGCAAATTTACTGACCCACCCTTCAGCACCCTCTGCCAAGTCATTGGTAAAAATCACAAATAGCAGAGGATCCAGCACTGATCCCTGTGGTACACCGCTGATAACTGGTCTCCAGTCTGAAAATTTTCCATCCATCTCCACCTTTTGTCTTCTATGTGATAGCCAGTTACTTATCTAATTGGTCAAATCCGTTCTTGGAACTGCATTAACCTTTCTATAGTCCACACACAACGGTTGGGCACCGTCTGGTTCAGGTACCATCACTGTGGATGAACTCCATTGGCGGCAACCAACTTCAATTATGGCATTTTTAAGCATACCCTCAATCTCCTTTTAATCTGTGCCAATGTCAAAGGGTTAAGTCAATGTGGATGTTGTTTGATTGGAACAGCATTTCCCACATCTACATTATGTATAGCCATTTTTGTACTTCCCAATTTTTCTCTACCAACTTGCCCATGTGATTTCAATAACTCTTTTTCGTCTGTCCGTTTTTACTCTGGAAGGTAACTCAACAATTTATCCCACTTGTTAAGAACATCCTCGTTTTCCAATTTAATTTGACGTATGTCAAATTGACAGTGATCTGGATTTTGTTCGGCACTTCCAGTTAGAATCATTAACACCTCCTCCTTTTCCTCTCCTTCCCTTTCAACATATCTTTTAAAGATATTCACATGATACACTCGGTGAGTCTTCCTTCTATCTGGCGTTTTTACTGCATAATTCACCTTACTTAATTTCCTTTCGATCTGATAAGGTCCACAACACTTTGCTTTACCATACTAATACTTAATCTCCACAGGTAAGACGACGAACTTTTGATATCTTGTCCACTACCAGTTTCCTCACATTTTGTGCAACTTTTAAATGTTGACTGGACAATTCAACTGCTCTATTTAATCGTTCGCTAAAAATTGACATGTAATCCTATCATGTAAGTTCCGACTGCTGACTCACCAATTTTTCCTTAATCAATTTAAGTGATTATCTTACCTCATGACCAAAAATTAGTTCAAAAGTACTGAATTTGGTTGACTCATTAGGTGCATCCCTAATTGCAAACAGTACGAATGGAATTCCTTTATCCCGGGATAAATCGGGATAATCGGGATATCTCGGGATAATCGTGACAATAAGCCCACAACATTGTATTTAATGTCAGATGCCACCTTTCTAATGCTCCCTGGGATTCTGGATGGTACGCAGTTGATTTAAATTGTTTTATTCCGAAGCTATCCGTAACTTCTTTGAATACCCTTGAGGCAAAATTTGATCCTTGATCCGATTGTATTTCTGTTGGTAGTCCATATCTAGTGAAGAATATAAATAACTCCTCCACAATCTTTTTAGCTGTAATATTATGTACTTGAATACCCTCTGGAAACCTAGTAGACACATCCATTATCGTCAAAATATATTGATTCCCACTTTTCGTTTTCGGAAGCGGTCCTACGCAAGCAATTAAGACCCTTGTAAAAGGTTCCTCAAATGCTGGAATGCGTATGAAGGGCGGTGGTTTTATCACTGCTTGAGGTTTCCCTATCACTTGACATGTGTAACATGATTGACAAAATGTAACTTCATCTTTATGTAGTCCAGGCCAATTAAAATGATTTTTTATTTTAGCTTGGGTTTTCCTTACTCTCAAATGACGTCCCACTTGTACCTCATGTGCAACTCGCAACACCTCCTTTCGATACCCTACCGGCAATACTACTTGATGAACTTCTGCCCACTTTTCATTCGCCTGTATATGTAAAGGTTTGCATTTTCTACTCAAGGTATCACTTTTACGGTAATAACACTGTGGTATACACTCAGATTCCTCTTGCGTATATGATTTCTGATACATCTCTTTTAGTTCTACATCTTTCTGTTGCAACTCCGCCAATTTTCCTCAACTAAAAATATCCGTCTCATCCCCCACCCGACCTTGGTCTTTTTCAAACATCTGATCAAAAATCGTTTGTGATAATTGCAATTCGACTTCATCTTCACTCTTTGATTTCTCCTCTCGTCTTAACCTGTGACTTTGAGACCTTGTTACTACACAATCCGGAAAAATCCCAGGACACTCGTCCTTCAACACTTCAGTTGTCTGATTTTTCACTGGCTCATCAACCACAGTAGGCATCACTCCCACCTGTGATCCAGCTTTACCATTATCCAAGATAAACTGTATTCCTAGACATGGTAGTTTCTCTATTACTCCTACTACCTCTTCCCCACTCTTCACTGGACTTTCCAACCTTGCCTTATATAATGGAAAACTACTCCTCTCACCCTTAGTTCCACATATTACCAGCTTTTCGTGAAAAATTATTTCCAAACTACATAACTCCTCATCTCTGACCATTAAAGATTGGCGAGCTCTCTTATATCCTAAAATTGGAAATTCTATACCTGCTTTCCATAGTAGGCTCATTTAGAAAGTTAGGGGGCATGGAATACAGGGACATTTGGCTCTCTGGATACAGAATTGGCTGGTCGAAAGGAGACAGCGAGTGGTAGTGGATGGAAAGTATACCGCCTGGAGATCGGTGACCAGTGGTGTCCCGCAAGGATCAGTTCTGAGACCTCTGCTCTTTGTGTTCTTTATAAATGACTTGGACGAGAAAGAAGAAGGGTGGCTTAGTAGGTTTGCCGATGACGGGGCTGGTTTAGCACACTGGGCTAACTCGCTGGCTTTTAAAGCAGACCAAGGCAGGCCAGCAGCACGGTTCAATTCCCGTACTAGCCTACTCGAACAGGCGCCGGATGTGTGACGAGGGGATTTTCACAGTAACTTCATTTGAAGCCTGCTTGTGACAATAAGCGATTTTCATTTCCTTTTCATGACACAAAGGTTGATGGAGTTATAGGTAGTGTTGAGGGTTGTTTCAGGTGAGCACAGAACATTGCCAGGATGCAGAGCTCGACTGAGAAGTGGCAGATGGAGTTCAAACTTGATACATGTGAGTGAATCACTTTGAAAAGTCGAATTTGAATGCTGAATACAGAGTGAAAGACAGGATTCTTAGAAGTGCGGAGGAACAGAGGGATCTTGGCGTCCACGTACATAGATCTCTCAAAGTTGCCACCCAGATTGATCGGGTTATTTTGAAGGCATACGGTGTGTTTGCTTTCATTAACAGGGGGATTGATTTAAGAGCGGCGAGGATTTTCTGCAGCTTTATACAACTGTAGTTCGACCACACTTGGAATATTGTGTCCAGTTCTGGTCGCCTCATTATTGGAAGGATGTGGATGCTTTGGAGAGGGTACAGACGAGATTTACCAGGAGGCTGCCTGGACTGGAGGGCATGTCTTATGAAGATAGGTTGAGGGAGCTAGGGCTTCTGCTTCTGATTTCGTAATCATTTCCCCATTTAGAAAATAGACTTTGCCTAAATTCCTCCTTCCAAAATGCATAACCTCACACTTTTCCACATTGTATTTCATTTGCCACTTCATTGCCCACTCTCCTAGTTTGTCCAAATCCTTCTGCAGCCCCCTTGATTCCTCAATGCTACCTCTCCCACTACAGATCTTTAATCATCTGCAAACGTAGCAACAGTGCTTTCAGTTCCTCCTGCCAGATACTTTGGAGCCTTTCCCAATCCTTTGGTTTATCCATCCGAAAAAAGGCCTGGGATTGTTGTGAGCTGAAGGTCAGGAAATAAAATACTTGGACTCTTCACTGTCTTGAGTACTGGGTAAAAACGTGACATATAGTATTGACTAAGATTGCAGTGCATAGCAGAACACTCTGTATGGTCAACTTCAGCGTCTATTTCTGTGTCATTGTTCCCCTGTTCTATTTCCATACGCTGCTGTGAACAAATCAGACTGGCTGCTCGCACACAACGTACCAGATCATTCATTCCAGTCCCTCCAAAGTCAAACGATGCTGGAACGTTGAGTCGAAAGCAAATCAAAGAGAGAAACACAGTGGAAATGTGTCGGATACCTGACAGCGTCTGGGCAGGAGTGAGAAACAGACTTAACCTTGAATCAACATTTCCTACAGATAAATATGAATGACATTCTGAGCACGTAAAGGGGCAGATTTGTGGGAGGAGAACGACGTGTGTGTGATTGTCTGGAAGACAGGGATAGATTAAGTAGGAAACGCCTTCACCAATTACACTCCCACGCTGATAGGTATTTAAAGGAACGAATTTCCTCTAAAACTCTCGAGCAGAGGTTTAACTTTGCTTCAGTTATTATTTGAGTGTCCCCCAAATTGACTACATTCAGATTGACATCAACCATTTGTGGTCTCTGTCTTACTCTGTGTAATTGACAGCTCGTGTGTCTATGTGTGGGGCCTGTGTGTCTGCGAATGTGCCTTGCTGCCTACCAATGTGTCTGTGTGTGAGTCTGTGGACACGTAAACGTCTGTTGATGTGTGTCTGTGTGCATCTGTGTGTATGTGAAAGTGTATTTGTGTGTGTCTGTGAATATGTGGGTTTACTCCGGTGCTCCGGTTTCCCCGCACATGTTCCGAAATGCGTATTGTTTGGTAATTTGGACATTCTGAATTCTACTTCCGTATACCCGAACAATCGCCAGTATGTGGCTATCATGGGTTTTTCAATGTAACTTCGTTGCTGTGTTAATGTAAGGCTACTTGTGACAATAAAAAAAATGATATTACGATATTCTGTCTGTGCATCTGTAAATGTGTCTGTCAGCAAATGACTGTGTGTGTGTGTGTCTATGTGTGCATCTGCGAGTTTCTATGTGAGTGGCTACCATTGTGTCTGTGTGCCTGTGAATGTATATCTTAACATAAGAACATAAGAACTAGGAGCAGGAGTTGGCCATCTGGCCCCTCGAGTTTGCTCCACCATTCAATGAGATCATGGCTGGTCTTTTGTGGTCTCAGCTCCACTTTCCGGCCCGAACACCATAACCCTTAATGCCTGTATTCTTCAAAAATCGATCTATATTTTTCTGATAAACATTGAATGAAGGAGCCTCTACTGCTTCACTGGGCAAGGATTTCCATAGATTCAGAACCCTTGGGTGAAGACGTTCCTCCTAAACTCAGTCCTAAATCTACTTCCCTTTATTTAGAGGCCATGCCCCCTAGTTCTGCTTTCACCGGCCAGTGGAAACAACCTGCCCGTATCTATCCGTTCATAATTTTATTTCTTTCTATAAGATCGCCCCCTCATCCTTCTAAATTCCAACGAGTACAGTCCTAGTCTACTCAATCTCTCCTCGTAATCCAACCCCATCAGCTCTGGGCTGAATCTCCTCTGCACACCCTCCAGTGCCAGTACGTCCTTTCTCAAGTACGGAGACCAAAACTAAACGCAATACTCCAGGTATTGCCTCACTAACACCTTGTACAATTGCAGCATAGCCTCCCTAGTATAAAATTCCATCCCTCTAGCAATGAAGGACAGCATTCCATTGGCCTTCTTAATCACCTGGTGCACCTGTACACCAACTTTTTGCGACTCATGCACTAGCACACCCAGGTCTCTCTGCACAGCAGCATGTATTAATATTTTATCATTTAAATAATAATCCCTTTTGCTGTTATTCCTACCAAAATGGATAACCTCACATTTGTCAAAATTGTATTCCATCTGCCAGATCCTAGCCCATTCAGTTAACCTATTCAAATCCCTCTGCAGACTTCCAGTATCCTCTGCACTTTTTGGTTTACCACTCATCTTAGTGTCGTCTGCAAACTTGGACATATTGCCCTTGGTCCCCAACTCCGAATCATCCATGTAAATTGTGAACAATTGTGGGCCCAACACTGATCCCTGAAGGACACCACCAGCTACTGATTGCCAACCAGAGAAACACCCATTAACCCCCACTCTTTGCTTTCTATTAATTAACCAATCCTCTATCCATGCTACTACTTTACCCTTGATGCCCTGCATCTTTATCTTATGCAGCAACCTTTTATGTGGCACCTTGTCAAAGGTTTTCTGGAATTCCAGATTTACCACATCCATTGGCTCCCCCCTACCTACCGCACTGGTAATGTCCTCAAAAAATTCCACTAAATTAGTTAGGCACGACCTGCCCTTTACGAACCCTTGCTGTGTCTGCCCAATGGGACAATTTCCATCCAGACGCCTCGCTATTTCTTCATTGATGATAGATTCCAGCATCTTTCCTTCTACCGAAGTGAAGCTCACTGGCCAATAACTACCCGCTTTCTGCCGACCTCCTTTTTTAAACAGTGGTGTCACGTTTGTTAATTTCCAATGCGCCGGGACCACCCCAGAGTCTAGTGAATTTTGGTAAATTATCACTAGTGCATTTGCTATTTCTCTAGCCATCTCTAAATGTGTGTGTGCCTGTGAATGTGCATGTAAATGTGCCCCTGCGAATGTCTGTGTGTCTGTCTGTGAAGGTGTCGCTGAGTGTGTCTGGTTGTGTGTGTCTCTGTGTCTGCCAATGTGTGCGTGTCTGTGTGTGTATGTGTGTGTCTGCAAGTGTCTGTGCGTTTTTCTTTGAATGTTTCTGTGGTTGTATTTGTGTTCCTTGCGAGTGTTAGTGTGCGTCTGTCTGTATGTCAGTGCGTGTCAGTGTGTCTCTGTGTGTGTCTATGAGTGTCAGTGCATGTCTGTAAATGTGCCTATGTGTGTTTCTGTGAATTTACGTCTCTGTCAGTGTGTGGCTGTGTGCTTGCTCCTGCCCGTCCGCCTACCTACAAGTGCCTGTGTGTGTCTGTGATTGTTTCTGTTTGTGAACGTGTGTCTGTGAGTAAATGTGTGTGTCCGCGTGTGTCTGTGTGCGTTCTCTGTTTTTACCGAATGGTTATGTGTGTCTGTGAGTTTTTATATGTGTAAATGCATTGATGTGTGAGTGTCTGTGTGACTGGGAGCGCCTGCGTTTGAATGTTTGCCTTTATATGTCTCTAAACGTTTCTGTTTGTGTGTGACTACGTGTCTGTGAATGTGTGTATCTGTGCCTCTGTCTCTACTCCACGATAACATGCAAGTCATGGTACCCATCAACGGAACCACCAGAGGCCCAATCGGTTGGCAAACTGATGTCCAACAGGGATGCCTCATCTCACCAACGTTCTCCTCAATCTTCCTTGCAGCAAATGCCCACCCTCTCACCCTGAAGCTCCCCGCTGGAGTGGAGCTCATGCATCGGATAAGCAGAAACTGTTCAAGCTCCAACATTTATGTGACAGATCTAAGACTACTCCAACCTATGTCATCGAGCTGCCGTACGCAGACAACGCCTGTGAGAGAGCCCATTCAGAGGCTGGGCTACAAACCATTATCGATGCATTCACCAAGGCATAGGAGAGAATGGTGCTGGGACTAAACATATTTAGTCTGAACCGCATGTTTGTACAGCAGACACCTCAGATCACTGGAGAGATATCACCAATGTTGCCTCCGCAAAATCCTGCAAATCAACTGGCAGGATTGAGATATCAACGTGAGCGTCCTCTCCCAGGCAAATATCCCAAGTATCGAGGCGCTGTTCATGCTCGACCTGCTGCGGTGCGTGGGCCGCATATCCCTCATGGCTGACACAAGACTCAGGAAACAAGTGCTCCCCTTCAAGTTCTGCAAAGGCAAGCGAGCACCAGGGGGACAGAGGAAACTTAATAACGACCTCTGAAAGCCTTCCTAAATCAATACATTATACAAACCGACACCTGAAAATCGCTTGGCTCAGAATGCACAAACTGGAGAAAGTGCATCCGTGAAGACAGCAACCACCTTGAGCATCGGAGGGTGGAGTCCGTGGAGGCCACGTGTAAACAATGCAAGGGGAGCGCAGAATCCAGACCGCCCTGCCCAATCATTAAGCACGAACAGCCAAACCTGTGCTAGAGTCTCCTGATCCAAGATAGGACGTTTCGGCCACTGCAGAACCCATGCATCCGAGTGGAAGCAAGTAATCCTCATCGCCCAAGAAGTAGAAGAATTATTGTCTCTGTGTTTCTGTGTGTGTGTGTGTGCGAATGTGCATGCCTGTGTGTCAGCAAATGTGCTGCTTGTGCGCCTACAAGTGTCTGCGTGTATTTTCATAGATTATCATAGAATACACAGTGCAGAAGGAGGCCATTCGGCCCATTGAGTCTGCACTGGCTCTTAGAAAGAGCACCCTACCAATGGACAACACCTCCACCCTATCCCCATAACCCAGTAACCCCACCCAACACTAAGGGCAATTTTGGACACTAAGGGCAATTTATCATGGCCAACCCACCTAACCTGCACATCTTTGGACTGCGGGAGGAAACCGGAGCACCCGGAGGAAACCCACCCACACATGGGGAGGACGTGCAGACTCCGCACGGACAGTGACCCAAGCCGGAATTAAACCTGGGACCCTGGAGCTGTGAAACAATTGGAGCTGTGAAGCAATTGTGCTATCCACAATGCTACTGTGCTGCTTTTTCTCTGAATGTATCTGTGTCTGTGAATGTGTCTCAGCGTGTGTGTCTGTAAATACTTCTGTTTGTGTGCTTGCGGATGTATGATTGTCCGAGTGTGTGTATATCTATAAGTGTCAGAGTGTGTTTTTGTGGGTCTGTGAATGTGAGTGCCTGTGCATGTGAAAGTATTTATTTGCATTGCGAGTGTCTGTGTGTGTCTGTGAATGTGTATGTAATTCAGTTGATGTACAGTTTGCATGCATTTGAAAAGTCTTGTCAGTGTGCCTGTCTGTGCGCATGCGAATTTGTGTGTGCCTGTGTATGTCTGTTATCTCAGTCTGAGTTTCTCTGAATGTGTTGGTGAATATGCCTGTCTATATGTGTCTGCGAATCTGTATGTCTGTCTGCGAGATATGTGCGCATGCCTGTGAATGTCTCTGACTGTGCGTCTGTGAATGTTCCCGTTTGTGTGAGTGTGTGTCTGCGAGTGTCTGTGAATATCTTTGTTTGTATGCCTGTGCATTTTTCGGTGAATGTGCCTGTGGGTCTGTGTCTGAGAATCTATTTGTGTGTGCGCGCAAGTGTCTTTGCATGCGTCTGTGAATGTCTCTTGTTTGCATGCCTGTGATTGTGTGTGTGAATGCGCCTGTGGGTATCTCTCTGCGAATCTATGTGTGTGCGAGAGAGTGTCTGTGTATGTGTGTCTGTAAATGTGTCGGTCAGTGCGTCTGCAAATGTGTCCCTGAATATGTGTGTGAACGCGCTTGTGGGTCTGTGCCTCCGATTCTCTTTGAATGTCTGTGAATGTGTCAGAAAATTAACTCCATCAAGTTCCATTCTTATTAATAGTATTGCTAATCTAAATAGGATCATTATATTATCATCAGCAATTATGGTGACATTATTTTCAGTTTATGCCACGTTTTGATTTGTTGAGGAACAATCTTTTCTCTGTAGGTGTGAGGTGGCGAGAATAAAAGCAGTGAGTGTGGAGGAGAGCATTATTCTGCTCTTTACACTTCCGACCTTATGTGGGCCGCTGTGACTCAGTTTATGACCATTTTATGCCCGCTTACATCAGATTCAACTTTTGCCCTTCACTGACTTCCTATTTGCGTGGCAGACCTCATTTGAGCCGTATAGCTCTAGTACCCGTCTCTGTCACCTGCCACCGTATCTCTGTCTCTTCCGCTGTATCTCTGACATCTTCCAAAAGATGTTCAATTCTCCAGACACATTCATTCGAGTCCTCCTCCGGTCACACCTTGCTCCTTCTTAGCTGATTTTTAAAATCATACTGCTGCTCCCAAAGGCACCGCATTCCAGTCTCTTACACACTAATTATTAGGGCTGCTATAAACTGTTGTTTTAGTCAAGGTATGAAGCAATTAACGTAAACGGGTATTTCAGCATTCTCTTCAACTCTTCTCTGAACTTGGGCTGAACCACCACATAAATAAAAGTGTTTGTGCAGCAGCTTAAATTCCGCAGCATATACGCAACTGACAGAAAGGTATAATGATCAGCAACGTCTAAAAGGGGCTTGATCACTTTAAGCAAATATAAAACGTACAATGACCACAGTATTACGAAGCTGATGGATATGGAGAAGAGTAAAATAATAGTCGTTTTTCTGCTCTCGATCTCTGGGTCAATCTCTTTATCTCCTTTGTTCTGATCCTTGAATGAGTTACGAGCTCGACTGCCCATTAATATGCGCCTGAATATCAGAGCGTTGAGGATCAGAATTAAAGTAATTGGGATCATTGGGGTCAACACCATTGAAAATACAGCAAAGCCCCGCCATCTAGGGTCAGTAATGTAGTCTTTTTTAACATAACAGCCCCATGGCACATTGTCGATTATTTTCCGAGGTTCAAATTTAAAGTACACGGGAACATTTTTAAAACAGAAAAGAATCGTGGTTGTTGCAAGAACTGTAACAGCAGTTTTATTGGTGCAATATGTAGCTTTCAGCTTATGGGAACAAATGGCTACAAATCGATCAAAGGTGAACATGACAGTGAACCAGACAGAAAGGTCAACGGCTGCTTCTCGAAAGGCACTGACAACACTGCACACAGGGGTCAATTTCAGGAAACACTGTGGATAATAATAGAAACGTAACTGCCACAGTACGATCTCAATGATAATGAACATCAGATCCCCGGATGCCATAGCCAACAGGTAGCGAGTGCTGCAGCTGGAAAGGCCGCACTTTTCCCGGAACAGGACCAGAATCGCCATTAAATTAACTGTGCAGAGAAGGAAACAGAACATAGAAATTACACAATATCTATTTTGCATATTCTTTCACCATGTTCGGGTGGTCTGATTAAGCCAGCGCTTATTGTAAACGTCCAGTTTCCCTTGACAAGGTAATGGTAAACAGCTTTCTTGAACTGCGAGAGAGGGGAAAGCGGCGGAGAGAGAGAGACTCACATATAAAATGTGAAACTGCTAACACTAGCACCTGTAAGTAGATAGATTGGGAAGTACTGGTTACTTGTGAATCACCTTCTTACTTGGTAAAAGGAAATGCTTAATATCCATTGACGGGAACTATGTTGTCTATCTCCAAGTATATAACAATATTTCCCCTATTACTTCCTATTCCTCCGTTTACAATTTGGATGCCAATGTAAAACTTATAGATCCCTTTCATTTAGCAGTTTTTATTTATCATACTGTCTCGCTGACTTTCGTATTTAAGACCATAAGATACATGAGCAGAATTAGTCCACTTGCCCCATCGAGTATACTCCGCCATTCAACCGTGGCTGATATTTTCTCATCCCCATTCTTCTGCCTTCTCCTCACAACCCATCATCCCCTTATACCTCTCTATCTCTCTCTTAAAGACACTCAGTGATTTGCCCTCCGCAGCCTTCTGCGGCAAAGAGTTCCACAGATTCATCACCCTCTGGCGTTTTGGTTTTTAACTTTTCAGAAACGTCCATATTCGGCCTGATTCTTTGTCGTTTTATCCTCTTACGTCTGCTATAAGCCTATTTTTTCTTATCGAACTTAATTTCTCTCTATTGCGTTATTCAATAAGCTATTGAATTACTTGAGTGAAGTTTCTCTTTGCTGGGAGTACACCGGAACTATGTCCCAACATGACTTTGAACCATCCTCTAACTCCGAAATCTACCAACAACCGTTCATTTCACTTTATCTCATAAACACCGTTAATAATTAACGTTTGCAATTTTATTCTTCACTGCCTTCCAAGCAGTAATCAATCCCCAAACTACAACAAACCATATCGCTATTAATAAAACTTTCCGAAATGCATAAGTTTTATGAATAGTAAGTCACGACGATAAATGTTATTCTTTTATTGGTCAATACTAATAAACCTCATCCATATTAAAACATGTTTTCCAATATATAGACAGACATATGGAAGCAATAATGCTTGAAATATGAAGAATTAACTTAAGTATAATAACAGAAAAAGCTCACCATCATTTCGGGCTCCGTCCCTCAGCAAAATTCTTCATCAGCCATTGAACTCACGACTTTCCTGCGATGGCAAGAACCGTTTTATTTTCAAACTTTCCTTGATCTGCTCTGGGCCTTGTCCCCGCACTTTACAGGGAAATGAATGGCCTGCTCCCGGGTTTCGATCTATTCTCTCCATGATAGGTCTTTCCGTGGCCAGTTGTCCCGCCCCCCGTTCTCCCCGGGCAGTGTAACGCCGCAATCAATCTTGGCGCTCAATTCGTCTCCTCCCCGGTAGGTCTCTCGGTGCGCTCTGGAAATTAATCTCATTACTCTCACGGAAACGACAATGTGATAATGGTCAAATAATCAGTTTCCATTGTGAGGATGGAGATCATTAAATATCGACGAGGACCCTGGGGATAACTCTGCTTCTCTTCTTTCGAACTGCGACACTGGATATTTTTCATCCATCCAGCAGGTACATGAGACGTTGGTTTAGGGTCTCGGCTGAATGACGGCAAATCCAGTATCGCACCAGTGGGTCGGTGTCAGCATTAGGATGTCATCCTTATATCACTGCTCGAAATATTTAGGATGCAAATTCTAGTTTAGATCCTCAAATGAGCTATGAGGAGTCGTGTATAGGAGAAGGACAAACAGGGAAAATTTGATCTGTGCTCGAATGGAGAAGTGAAGAGAAATGATATAAAATAGGATGATGGGGAAATATACATTGGAACTGGCTACATATGGAAGCAGTTGAACATTTTTATTTCATTCTCGGCTTGTGTTTATTGTTATTATTTCGTGTCCCGAACAAATCTCCGTATGTTAACAGAACAATATATATGTTCCTCTGCAGCTGTATATCCCCTTGCAGGGATTTAACTCACAGAGCTGGGGACAGCGATTGCTGCAGAGTTCAGAGGTAGAGACTCTGAGTGAGGTATTTCATCCGTTACAGTAATGCCATAGATATAACTGGCAACCTACCATGCTTGGTAACAGCAAAGTAATGAAACTCAAGTGTGGAGAAGTCGCAGTTTGTGATGATAGTTCTGGGCAGAGTATTCATCAGCAGCACAACGTCTTTACAGATAGTTCACTGAGCCAAAGAATGAGTAAGGATTCAAAGGATCGACATAAGATTACATCAGTCAGCGAATGTTAACATAAATTAATTTGTTAGGAACCTTCTCTTTATGGGCAAAATTCAATTAAAAAGTGAATAATCTCAACCAATTACACTTTCCAGACGTATTACATAATATCTTCCACCGACAGAGAACAAACTGCCCTTTCGTACCGATTACAGACAGTCATAACAGAAACTGCAAAAACATGGGCCTCTGAAATCAATCTCTGAAACAATGCATTCAAGAAGTGTTCCACCCCACTGAGAGATGACAGTGAAGACTGACTTGAGTTATTTCTCGCATGAAGGATTCATGCCATGCGGGGAGTTTGAACAGATTTTCGAGTTGCTATGTAATTTTGAATAATGCCTGGTGATATTTCTGATAGGCATAATATCTTGAGAGCATACAGTATGATTTCCTTTGGTGATCGCAATGCTGTCCTCGGCGATGTTACAGTATTCCAGTAAAGCCCAACATTAACGACAGAACATCACTCGTCTTCTGCTTCGCAGTTTACAACTTTCGGGACACAACATTGAGTTAAACAATTTCAGAACGTATATTCAATCTTTCATTTTGATGTATTTCCCCCGTCGTTCCAGTCTGTATTATATTCTAATATTTTGCTTTCAGTCAGGGACATCCCATCTGCTGCCATTAACACATTATAATCACCACGAACTTTATCTTCTGTTCCAATACGTATGTATCAGTTCATCTACTCTGCCCCCGATATACCTCTAATCTTATATTCCGCACAAGATTCCCCCCCCCCCCCAACCCCTTTATTCAACATACTTAGACCAATCACATGTCTATGTATCTCTAATCCTGACAATAATATGGAACTGGAACGTTAAGACTTTTCTCTCTTCACAGACGCTGCCACATCCATTGCGATATTCAGCCGTTTGATGTTTCATGTCTAGTCTTGCAGCATCAGGACTATTTTAGTTTATATTTTTTCGATATTGATGGGCATTTCAAAGTTCCTGTAGCAGGAATACGTTTCCTCTTGTGAGGGAGACTACAATTGGAGGGAGCGGATTAAATAAAATAACTGTCGTTTTATTCAGGTAGTAAGATATCATTTATTATCACCGGATGCCTTTTGTCTGTAGATTCTGTGCCCAGGATTTCAATGGAGATTGTGCGATTGAATTAATTAAATGCTGATTTGAATATGTTTTGTTAGACAAAATGCAGATAACGCAATTCATTCATGATCACTACGGTCAGGAGCTTCGCTCCAGTTAGTGACAATCTAACATAGTCTGCCAAAAGGCAATATTATCACTCTCCCTCCACTGTGCAACAAAAAAAGATCGCTTGATAATTGATCGAGACTGTGTCGGCAGATTACTTTTTTTCGTGCCGGTTACACAATTAAACCATGCAGGCAATGTGGAAAAGATCACCAGTATTTAAATGTTACTCAGCACTAGATCATTAAGTTGCACATTACTCAGCATGTGGCGTATTAAGCAATTTGAAACCCGATACAAGCTGAAACACAGATTCACAAAATCTCAATGGTTTTCTCACTTACCAGGAACACCAACGACGGCGAGGACCAAATAGAACATTTTATTGACCATTTGAATGGGAAGATGCATTATTCTGAGGTGCGTTCGATCTCTGTTGCACTTCAGGAAATCTGTCGGACTTAAACAGTGTGCAGATGTTTTCACATCCCTTTTAATTTATACTCTGCAAAATCTCCACTGGGCATTGAAGTTAAAATAATAATCAGCATTTCTTTTAAGTATTTGAATAATCAGATTTCGCCAGCTGTGTTAATTCCCGCTTGATCTGGACTATATTTAGCTCTGCTTCTCAATTGGAAAGACAATACCACATAATTGCTCATTAGTGTTGACTTGAAGTTGAATTGACTGAACATGGTAATTGTCCACCAAACATTAGTATCCATGCGTAATTTTACCGATTTTGGAGTTAAACCTCTCAGCCACCATCACAAATGCAGCACAGGCGGGCCAGCGTTCTCCATGCCAGAGTGGTATTATGCAGTCTACTGTCAATTACCCTATTTACACATTGGATTCCTCAAACTCCATCATTGATACATTGGCAATCCCACCCACCGCTACACGTCAAATCAGAAATAATTGGCTGTGTTCCCGTCTCATTTGAAACTTCATCCCGTTGTGATAATATCCTAAAATATCTACCCGACCAATCTCCCTCAGAATCTTACGTGAATGAGTAAGACCAGCTTCCATTCCTCGAAAGTTGTATGAGTCCACCTTTTCCAATCTATTCTGATAAGATAAAACCTTTACTTTTTGGAATCAGCTCAGGCCATCTTCTACGAACCCCATCAAATGCAAGTACATTACAACGCAAACATGAGAAACCATTTGCAGGAACCCTGGATGTCACCGTAACAATACCATAGACGGTTGTAGCAGGAGTTCCCCATGTCTAAGCTCGATGTCTCTTTGTGTTGGAATCAACATTGTATCTGTCTTCCTAATTTCTTACTTTCTGTTTAGGATCAAGTTCCTGATCCTTATGTGAAAAAAATTAATGTCTTCGCTACTGCAAACTTCTGTGGTTCCCTCAACATTTAAATGATAACCCACTTTTCCATTCACCCCGCCAAAATGTATAACATTTACTTATACTACATTATAATCAACGTGACATTTTATCCCCAATCCCTTTCTATAACGGTCGTGTCCTCATCACATTGTTCTTGACAACCTTGTTAATGCAAATCATGTTGTGTAAAACAGAAAAACATTGATCACGATGTCCGGTAGTAGCAGTGGTGTGATCAGTCGCATGCAGGGTGGCTCCTGCCTTGGGTTTAGGTTTTGGAGCTTCATGCCAATTTGTTGCGTGAAAACTGGGGTTCAATCGTGGTTCGATAGGAGTATCGTGCACTCTTCCCCAGTGTGGTATAAAGACGAGCTACTGGACCTGCTTAAAGTCACTGAGCGCCCTCGCCCAAAGCTGGAATAAGCGTGTTGCACAACAGCAGTGACAAGTTTGGCACGTAGTGGGCTGGCCGTCGTCGATGTTCATATTGCTGATGGATTATGATTTTCATTCAGGAGAGGTTAAGACAGCCGGGCAAGGGGATGCAAGACTGGTCAATGGCAATGGACGGTGCAGTGGTACCTTCTCGCGGGTCCATGTGGCGAGTAGACAATCGTCTGGAGGCGTACGGGCAACGCACAAGAATTTGGAGAGGGCAGTTGCTGAACATAGTGATCGAATTGTCTTGCTGGAAGCCGTAATGGCGATGAAAGGTGAGATGTGCAATGTGCTGCGGGCGACTGTCCATGCCGAGCCAATCAGTCAAGGTGGCTTACCATGTGTATTGAAGGGTTGTCAGAGGGTCTGGAAGGAACGAATGCAACCACATACATGTCGAGGATGTTAAAGAATCTGGAAGATGAGAAGGTCATCGAGAGCATCCCGGAGTTTGTTCGTACCCACCTGTCATTGAGACAGACGCCGAGGGTGGAAAGCTGCCATGCGCTGTGATTGTGCGAATGCATACATTTCAAGATAAAGAAAAGATCCTGCGGTGAGCCAAGAAAATCTGGGCTGTAGTTGGAAGAGGAATAGGGCCCTTTAATATACCCCGAAACTCCAATGGTGAGCTTTTGAATGGCATTAAACAAGAAATTGGAGATGCATGTAACAAGGGAATATCGATGATCATGGGCGATTTTAATCTTCACATAGATTGGCAAATAAAATTAGCCAGCATGCCGGAGAGGACGAATTCATGGACTGTTCACAGGATGGTTTTCTTGACCAATATGTGGAGGATCGAACTAGAGAGCAGGCCATCTTAGACAGGGTACTGTGTAATGAGAAAGGATTCATTGCCAATCTGGCTGTACGAGACCACTTGGGGATATGCGACCGTAACATAATAGAGTTTTTTAAATCAAGATGCAGAGTGAAGTAGTTGATTAGTAGACGAGGGTGCTGAATCATCAGATAGGGAACTATGAGGATATGAGGCGTGTGTTGGCCTTGATAGATTGGGGAGAGTTATTAAATGGATGAGGGTGGATGGACACACAGCACACATCAACACAGCGGACAGGCACACAGGGGACATACACAAAGGGGACATACACACAGCAGAACACGACACAGGAGACACGGGAGTCACCGATGATGACCTAGACTTCCCGCCACTGCTGTGTCCAAACACTCAGCCAGCTCAGAGACTATCAGCTCGGTTCAGCTGTTTCGTGAGGAGGATTCTGGGATACTTACTGGTGCGCACCAACCAGTCGCTCTGTTACAGAAACTGGAGGTCGGAGCAGCTGAGGGGCCGGAAGTTTGGAGGGCAGCCCGTCCCCCGAATTCAGTGTTGACCAGAGGGTCCGGGTTCCTGGAAAATCGACTCCCATCCATAAATTAGGTGCAGTCAGCGACCCAGAGAGCAGTGAAGGGGATAACGGCCAGCTACCATCACTGCAGACGCAGCTGGAAGATTCCAACCCCTTGCAGGTGCAGGGAGATCTTCCAGTCATGCGTGCCACTCAGGTCGAAAGTGCACGACTGGCTTCCGCGGTGGGGGCTGTGGGGGCGATGGGTCAGATTATGCAAGGCCTAGGGCTATCTGTGCATTCGGGGACCATGGGCAGGACATGACTGCCCCCTGACTGGAAGCCATGTGCCAGAGCCAGCTGCAGATTGCAGCGGGGTTCCTCAGCGTGGTCCAGTCCCAGCAGGCCATGGCTTAGAGCATGGGCAGCATTGCTCAGGTCAGGCATGTCAAACTTGGGGGCGTGACCTACATGACGTTTGCAGGCGGGTGTCGGGAGTATCGCGGAGCCGTCCGTCGTGGCGCTCCCGGTCACGCAAATCTGCGTGCAACAGCCGCAGCAACAGGCTGTTAAGAACGCGGGCTGCAAGCGGCCTTCAAAATGGCCGCGAACATGTACAAAAAACGCCGTCGCACCGCTGGTTTAGCTCACTGAGCTAAATCTCTGGCTTTCAAAGCAGACCAAGGCAGGCCAGCAGCACGGTTCAATTCCCGTACCAGCCTCCCCGAACAGGCGCCGGAATGTGGCGACTAGGGGCTTTTCACAGTAACTTCATTGAAGCCTACTCGTGACAATAAGCGATTTTCATTTAATTTCATGCGTGACAGATCATCGGTGTGCACGCGCCGTGTGGCCGCTTTGTTTTAAATGGTCGCAACTTTTCATTTTCCAAGTTGGGGAAAGGGGGGGGGTAATTCATTTTATTAATTTCATTCTTATTTTTTTCATTTATTTGATTTATTTTATTTTTATCTTCTTTTATAAGTTCAGGGGGGAGGGGTGTATTTGACAAAATTTTACAGGAAAAAAATGCAGAACTTTAGAGGGTTGCGGAGTCCCTACTTTCCAACATCGGAAAGCTTCACCTTCATCAGACAGGTCCCATTGGAGGAGCGTGTAAGAGGGCCAAAGGGATCCGAAACCATTTCGCCCATTTTTGTTAGCAGTAAACAAGGTAAGAGAAAACAGTGGGTGGCGCAGGTCCACCGGCATGGGTCACGAAGCTCGGTCGGCCTGGGTCACGATGGTCGGCCGGGTTGGGTCCCGAGAGTTTTGCCGGTTGGTAAAAATGGGTCCACAGAAAAAACGTTTGAAGAACACTGGCTAAGGTGATTGCCCAGTCTCAGCGGGCCTCTATGCCCGGCAGCGCCTGGTGTCGGGGGAGCCTCGGTGGATGGCTCTGCTCGTACTGCCATCCTATGGAAAATCCCGGAGCCAACAGGCACCCCGAGTGAGGATGAGCTACTGGGGCACTTGTTAGTGAATCCTGCAGGGTTGTCCCGGTGCACCACAATACCTCGGACACCCGCCCCCAACACCCCCCCCCCCCCCCCACCACCACCACCTCCAGACCCTGGTGAATCTGGTGGGCAGCAGGCGGAACAGGGCGGCACTACTCCAGCCGGGACGCCCGAGGAGTAGACAAACTTTTTGAACAAGAAGGTCTCTGCCCGATCCATCCATTTCTCTACGCATATCTCTGTAAAGTCAGATACTTTAGTTTAATCTGATCACAGATTCCCTTGTAATTCTCCAATACAGGAGCATTGGTTGTCACAGCTTTCAGGCAGTCAGATGACTGATGACAATCCGCTGACCACTGGAATTTGTTACGCTTCTTTAGCAAGTCCGTCAGTGGAGCGACCACACTGCTACAATTGGGTACAAATCTCTGGTAAAATCCACTCATACCAAGAAATCGCATTATTTCCCGTCGTGTCGAGGGTATCGGAAACTCCGCAATAACTTTTGTTTTCACATCTCGTGAGCCCATTCAACCTTGTCCGAATGTATGGCCACGGAAAGTGGCTTGGGCTTTTCCAAATTCACTTTTTTCTTAGGTTTATCACCGAATCCGCTTCCTGAAGTCGATCGAATAACAATCCAATGTTTTAAATGCTCGTTCCATGTGTGGCTTAAAATTACCAGAACGTTGATGCATACCACATAATTGGGTAATCCTGCAGCAAATGTGGTAGTTAACCGTTGAAATGTGGCTGGGGCGTTTTTCATGCCAAATGGCATAACTTTGAATTAGTATAAACCATCTGGAGTCACAAAGTCTGAAATCTCTTTTGCCCTTTCGGATAAAGGTACCTGCCAGTAAGCATTAAGTAAATGCAATTTGGAAATAAAAGCTGATTGTCCCACTTGCTGAATGCAAACCTCCAAACGTGGGATAGGATAAGTGTCCAAGAACATAGAACATAGAGCAGTACAGTACAGAACAGTCCCTTCGGCCCTCGATGTTGTGCCGAGCATTGTCCGGAAACCAAGATCAACCTATCCCACTCCCTGTCATTCTGGTGTACTCCATGTGCCTATCCAATAACCGCTTGAAATTTCTTAGTGTCCGACTCCACTATCACAGCAGGCTGTCCATTCCTCACCCTAACAACTCTCTGAGTAAAGAACCTACCTGAGACATCCCTCCTATATCTCCCACCCTGAACCTTACAGTTATGCCGCCTTGTAACAGTTACATCCACCGAGGAAATAATCTCTGAACGTCCACTCTATCTATCACCCTCATCACCTTATAAATCTCCATTAAGTCGCCTCTCATCCTCCTCCGCTCCAAAGAGAAAAGCCCTAGCTCTCTCAACCTTTCCTCATAAGACCTATCCTGCAAACCAGGCAGCATCCTCGTAAATCTTCTTTGCACCCTTTCCACCCTTTCCAATGCTTCCACATCCTTCCTATAGTGAGGTGACCAGAACTGCACACAATACTCCAAATGTACAGTTGCGGCATAAACCCGCGGCATTTAAGCTCAAGCGCCCTGATATTAAACGCTGACACTCTATAGGCCTTCGTCTCGGCTCTATCCACTTGAGTGGTAACCTTCAGAGATCTGTGGAAATGAAACCCAAGACCTCTCTGTTCCTCCACATTCCTGAGAACCCTGCCGTTGACCCTGTAATCCGCATTCAAATATTTTCTACCAAATGAATCACCTCGCACTTATCAGGGTTAAACTCCATCTCCCATTTTTCTGCCCAGCTCTACGTCCTATCAATATCTCTTTGCAGCCTACAACAAGACTCCACCTCATCCACTACTCCACCAATCTGGGTGTCATCAGCAAATTTACTGACCCACCCTTCAGCACCCTCTGCCAAGTCATTGGTAAAAATCACAAATAGCAGAGGATCCAGCACTGATCCCTGTGGTACACCGCTGATAACTGGTCTCCAGTCTGAAAATTTTCCATCCATCTCCACCTTTTGTCTTCTATGTGATAGCCAGTTACTTATCTAATTGGTCAAATCCGTTCTTGGAACTGCATTAACCTTTCTATAGTCCACACACAACGGTTGGGCACCGTCTGGTTCAGGTACCATCACTGTGGATGAACTCCATTGGCGGCAACCAACTTCAATTATGGCATTTTTAAGCATACCCTCAATCTCCTTTTAATCTGTGCCAATGTCAAAGGGTTAAGTCAATGTGGATGTTGTTTGATTGGAACAGCATTTCCCACATCTACATTATGTATAGCCATTTTTGTACTTCCCAATTTTTCTCTACCAACTTGCCCATGTGATTTCAATAACTCTTTTTCGTCTGTCCGTTTTTACTCTGGAAGGTAACTCAACAATTTATCCCACTTGTTAAGAACATCCTCGTTTTCCAATTTAATTTGACGTATGTCAAATTGACAGTGATCTGGATTTTGTTCGGCACTTCCAGTTAGAATCATTAACACCTCCTCCTTTTCCTCTCCTTCCCTTTCAACATATCTTTTAAAGATATTCACATGATACACTCGGTGAGTCTTCCTTCTATCTGGCGTTTTTACTGCATAATTCACCTTACTTAATTTCCTTTCGATCTGATAAGGTCCACAACACTTTGCTTTACCATACTAATACTTAATCTCCACAGGTAAGACGACGAACTTTTGATATCTTGTCCACTACCAGTTTCCTCACATTTTGTGCAACTTTTAAATGTTGACTGGACAATTCAACTGCTCTATTTAATCGTTCGCTAAAAATTGACATGTAATCCTATCATGTAAGTTCCGACTGCTGACTCACCAATTTTTCCTTAATCAATTTAAGTGATTATCTTACCTCATGACCAAAAATTAGTTCAAAAGTACTGAATTTGGTTGACTCATTAGGTGCATCCCTAATTGCAAACAGTACGAATGGAATTCCTTTATCCCGGGATAAATCGGGATAATCGGGATATCTCGGGATAATCGTGACAATAAGCCCACAACATTGTATTTAATGTCAGATGCCACCTTTCTAACGCTCCCTGGGATTCTGGATGGTACGCAGTTGATTTAAATTGTTTTATTCCGAAGCTATCCGTAACTTCTTTGAATACCCTTGAGGCAAAATTTGATCCTTGATCCGATTGTATTTCTGTTGGTAGTCCATATCTAGTGAAGAACATAAATAACTCCTCCACAATCTTTTTAGCTGTAATATTATGTCCTTGAATACCCTCTGGAAACCTAGTAGACACATCCATTATCGTCAAAATATATTGATTCCCACTTTTCGTTTTCGGAAGCGGTCCTACGCAAGCAATTAAGACCCTTGTAAAAGGTTCCTCAAATGCTGGAATGCGTATGAAGGGCGGTGGTTTTATCACTGCTTGAGGTTTCCCTATCACTTGACATGTGTAACATGATTGACAAAGTGTAACTTCATCTTTATGTAGTCCAGGCCAATTAAAATGATTTTTTATTTTAGCTTGGGTTTTCCTTACTCTCAAATGACGTCCCACTTGTACCTCATGTGCAACTCGCAACACCTCCTTTCGATACCCTACCGGCAATACTACTTGATGAACTTCTGCCCACTTTTCATTCGCCTGTATATGTAAAGGTTTGCATTTTCTACTCAAGGTATCACTTTTACGGTAATAACACTGTGGTATACACTCAGATTCCTCTTGCGTATATGATTTCTGATACATCTGTTTTAGTTCTACATCTTTCTGTTGCAACTCCGCCAATTTTCCTCAACTAAAAATATCCGTCTCATCCCCCACCCGACCTTGGTCTTTTTCAAACATCTGATCAAAAATCGTTTGTGATAATTGCAATTCGACTTCATCTTCACTCTTTGATTTCTCCTCTCGTCTTAACCTGTGACTTTGAGACCTTGTTACTACACAATCCGGAAAAATCCCAGGACACTCGTCCTTCAACACTTCAGTTGTCTGATTTTTCACTGGCTCATCAACCACAGTAGGCATCACTCCCACCTGTGATCCAGCTTTACCATTATCCAAAATAAACTGTATTCCTAGACATGGTAGTTTCTCTATTACTCCTACTACCTCTTCCCCACTCTTCACTGGACTTTCCAACCTTGCCTTATATAATGGAAAACTGCTCCTCTCACCCTTAGTTCCACATATTACCAGCTTTTCGTGAAAAATTATTTCCAAACTACGTAACTCCTCATCTCTGACCATTAAAGATTGGCGAGCTCTCTTATCTCCTAAAATTGGAAATTCTATACCTGCTTTCCATAGTAGGCTCATTTAGAAAGTTAGGGGGCATGGAATACAGGGACATTTGGCTCTCTGGATACAGAATTGGCTGGTCGAAAGGAGACAGCGAGTGGTAGTGGATGGAAAGTATACCGCCTGGAGATCGGTGACCAGTGGTGTCCCGCAAGGATCAGTTCTGAGACCTCTGCTCTTTGTGTTTTTTATAAATGACTTGGACGAGAAAGTAGAAGGGTGGCTTAGTAGGTTTGCCGATGACGGGGCTGGTTTAGCACACTGGGCTAACTCGCTGGCTTTTAAAGCAGACCAAGGCAGGCCAGCAGCACGGTTCAATTCCCGTACTAGCCTACTCGAACAGGCGCCGGAATGTGTGGCGAGGGGATTTTCACAGTAACTTCATTTGAAGCCTGCTTGTGACAATAAGCGATTTTCATTTCCTTTTCATGACACAAAGGTTGATGGAGTTATAGGTAGTGTTGAGGGTTGTTTCAGGTTAGCACAGAACATTGCCAGGATGCAGAGCTCGACTGAGAAGTGGCAGATGGAGTTCAAACTTGATACATGTGAGTGAATCACTTTGAAAAGTCGAATTTGAATGCTGAATACAGAGTGAAAGACAGGATTCTTAGAAGTGCGGAGGAACAGAGGGATCTTGGCGTCCACGTACATAGATCTCTCAAAGTTGCCACCCAGATTGATCGGGTTATTATGAAGGCATACGGTGTGTTTGCTTTCATTAACAGGGGGATTGATTTAAGAGCGGCGAGGATTTTCTGCAGCTTTATACAACTCTAGTTCGACCACACTTGGAATATTGTGTCCAGTTCTGGTCGCCTCATTATTGGAAGGATGTGGATACTTTGGAGAGGGTACAGACGAGATTTACCAGGAGGCTGCCTGGACTGGAGGGCATGTCTTATGAAGATAGGTTGAGGGAGCTAGGGCTTTTCTCACTGGAGCGAAGAAGGAAGAGAGGTGACTTGATAGAGATGTACAAGGTGATAAGAGGCACTGATAGAGCGGATAGCCAGAGAGTTTTCCGCAGGGGGGGAAATGGATGTCACGAGGGGACATACGTTTCAGGTGATTGGAGGAAGGTGTAGGAAAGATGGCATAGGTCGGTTCTTTACAGCGAGTGGTGGGAGTGTGGAATGCCCTGAAATCAGAAGTGGCGGAGTAAGAGTCAATAGGGACATTTAAGCAATTCTTAGACAGGCACATGGACAGCAGTAAATTGAAGGGGGGTAGGTTAGGTTGATGTTAGATTCGGATAAATGGACGGCACAACATCGCGGGCTGAAGGGCCTGCGCTGAGCTGTACTGTTCTATGTTCTATGTTCCTCCTGATACACATGAGCAAACCTTACCCACACAAGTCAATTATTTAAAGGTAACTGGCACCTTCTTAACAATCACCTCTTGATCAGGCGGTACAATCGTCTGCACCTGCTTCGCTTCACTTAGGCTTTCCTTTACCACTTTAACAAACGCCAATGTCTTATCCTGTTATACCATATCAACCTTCTCAGTGCATTTCTTCAACCACCAACACTAGATTCTTTCAGTGAAAACATTTGAAACTTTTCATTTCTTTTCCACACTTACGGATATCGTTTTTAATCTGAGTTGCACTAACCATAGTATCGCCCATCAGATCACATTTGCCTCTCACAGATGAGGTTATCTCATGTCCCCAGTTATTTCCCTCACAGGCTGGAACTGATGCCGGAAACCAAACTTTGATTTATGAACTAATTCATAATCATCTGCCATGTCTGCTGTTAATCTCGCAGTTTTAACCCGCTGCTTTTCCACATGAGTACTGAGTACATCAGGAATTTAATTTTTAAACTCGTCCAAAAGTAAAATTTCTCTGAGACCTTCATACGTTTGGTCTATTCTCAAAGCCCTTATCCATTTTTCAAAATTACGATGTTTGATCCTTTCAAACTCCATGTATGTTTGAACTGGTTCTTTCCTTACATTTCTAAACCTTTGCCTGTCGGCATCAGGCACTCGTCCATACGCACGTAAGATGGGAATTTTCACCTCCTCATACGCCCCAGATACCTTCTCTGATAGTGATGCAAGCACTTCACTAGTTCAACCTACCAGCTTTGTTTGAATGAGTAATACCCACATGTCCTGTGGCCATTTCATTTGTTTAAAGGTAAATGAGTTGATGGCGCAAATCATCGTGAATGAATATGACTTCGTGGCCATTACTGAAACATGGTTAAAGGATGGTCACGACTGGGAGTTAAATATCCAAGGGTATCAAACTATTCGGAAGGACAGAGTGGATGGTAAGGGATGTGGTGTAGCTCTGTTATTTAAGGATGACATCCGGGCAATAGTCAAGGACGACAACGGTGCTATGGAGGATGAGGTTCAATCCATTTGGGTGGAAATCAGGAATAGTAAGGCGAAAAAGTCACTGATAGGAGTAGTCTATAGGCCTCCAAATAGTAACATTATGGTGGGACAGGCAATAAACAGGTTTAAAGTAACTTACCTTACAGGAGCATCTCTTGGAATTTCAGCGGGAGCTGAGTGCGGGGGCTGCTGCTGGGTGAGTATTTAAGTAAACACTTACCTAGTCCCGTTTCTGTCCCTCTTTGCTGCTGTTGTATTGTTTTTTAATTTTATATTTTTTAAGGCGGGAACAGGAAGTTCGACCCGCGGACTTCTGTGAAGTCCCTCACCAATAAATTCTGGCGGAGAGGAAACCCGAGACACTACACGTGTAGTGTCTCCCACCCGCCTCCTCCTCTAACCTAATAATAAAACCCATTGGTGTGAGGTAAGTACCATATTGTATGATTATTATTATTATTATTTTTAAAAATTAGTTGTTAGCCAGATCTTGGTTGAAAGTTAGAGGGGTGGCAGGGAAGGGAGTGCAATGTTCCTCCTGCAGGATGTTTGAGGTGAGGGAAGCTTTTAGTGTCCCTGCTGATTTTACCTGCAGGAAGTGCTGCCATCTCCAGCTCCTCCAAGACCGAGTTAGGGAACTGGAGCTGGTGTTGGAAGAACTTCGGATCATTCGGGAGGCAGAGGGGGTCATAGATAGCAGCTTCAGGGAATTAGTGACACCAACGATTGGAGATATATGGGTAACTTAAGAGGGACTGGGAAGAAGCAGTCAGTGCAGGGATCCCCTGCGGTCGTTCCCCTGAGAAACAAGTATAACGCTTTGGATACTTGTGGGGGGGGGGACTTACCAGGTGTAAGCCATGGGGTACGGGCTTCTGGCACGGAGTCTGTCCCTGTTGCTCAGAAGGGAAGGGGGAGAGGAGCAGAGCATTAGTAATTGGCGACTCGATAGTCAGGGGCAAGATAGGAGATTTTGTGGGAGCGAGAGAGACTCACGTTTGGTATGTTGCCTCCCAGGTGCAAGGGTACGTGATGTCTCGGATCGTGTATTCCGGGTCCTTAAGGGGGAGGGGGAGCAGCCCCAAGTCGTGGCCCACATTGGCACTAACGACATATGTAGGAAAGGGGACAAGGATGTCAGGCAGGCTTTCAGGGAGCTAGGATGTAAGCTCAGAACTAGAACAAACAGAGTTGTTATCTCTGGGTTGTTGCCCGTGCCACGTGATAATGAGATGAGGAATAGGGAGAGAGAGCAATTAAACACGTGGCTACAGGGATGGTGCAGGCGGGAGGGATTCAGATTTCTGGATAACTGGGGCTCTTTCTGGGGAAGGTGGGACCTCTACAGACAGGATGGTCTACATCTGAACCTGAGGGGCACAAATATCCTGGGGGGGGGAGATTTGTTAGTGCTCTCTGGGGGGGGGGGGGGGGGTTTAAACTAATGCAGCAGGGGCATGGGAACCTGGATTGTAGTTTTAAGGTCCGGGAGAATGAGAGTATAGAGGTCAGGAGCACAGATTTGACGTCGCAGGAGGGGGCCAGTGTGCAGGTAGGTGGTTTGAAGTGTGTCTACTTCAATGCCAGGAGTATACGAAATAAGGTAGGGGAACTGGCAGCATGGGTTGGTACCTGGGACTTCGATGTTGTGGCCGTTTCGGAGACATGGATAGAGCAGGGACAGGAATGGATGTTGCAGGTTCCGGGCTTTAGGTGTTTTAGTAAGCTCAGAGAAGGAGGCAAAAGAGGGGGAGGTGTGGCGCTGCTAGTCAAGAGCAGTATTACCGTGGCGGAGAGGATGCTAGATGGGGACTCATCTTCCGAGGTAGTATGGGCTGAGGTTAGAAACAGGAAAGGCGAGGTCACCCTGTTGGGAGTTTTCTATAGTCCTCCAAATAGTTCTAGGGATGTAGAGGAAAGGATGGCGAGGATGATCCTGGATAAGAGCGAAAGTAACAGGGTAGTTATTATGGGAGACTTTAACTTTCCAAATGTTGACTGGAAAAGATATAGTTCGAGTACATTAGATGGGTCGATTTTTGAACAGTGTGTGCAGGAGTGTTTCCTGACACAATATGTTGACAGACCAACAAGAGGCGAGGCCACGTTGGATATGGTTTTGGGGAATGAACCTGGCCAGGTGTTGGATTTGGAGGTAGGAGAGCACTTTGGGGACAGTGACCACAATTCGGTGACGTTTACGCTAGTGATGGAAAGGGATACGTATACACCGCAGGGCACGAGTTATAGCTGGGGGAAGGGCAATTATGATGCAATTAGACGTGACTGGGGGGGGGGATAGGTTGGAGAAGTAGACTGCAAGTGTTGGGCACACTGGATAAGTGGAGCTCGTTCAATGATCAGCTACTGTGTGTTCTTGATAAGTACGTACCGGTCAGGCAGGGAGGAAGGCTTAGAGCGAGGGAACCGTGGTTTAGCAAAGAAGTGGAATCTCTTGTTAAGAGGAAGAAGGAGGCCTATGTAAAGATCAGGTGTGAAGTTTCAGTTGGGGCGATGGATAGTTACAAGGTAGCGAGGAAGGATCTAAAGAGAGAGCTAAGACGAACAAGGAGGGGAAATGAGAAGTATTTGGCAGGTAGGATCAAGGACAACCCAAAAGCTTTCGATAGGTATGTCAGGAATAAGCGAATGACTAGGGTAAGAGTAGGACCAGTCAAGGATAGGGATGGGAAGTTGTGTGTGGAGTCTGAAGAGATAGGCGAGATACTAAATCAATACTTTTCGTCAGTATTCACTCAGGAAAAAGATAATGTTGTGGAGGAGAATGCTAAGACCCAGGCTATTAGAATAGATGGCATTGAGATACGTAGAGAAGAGGTGTTGGCAATTCTGGACAGGCTGAAAATAGATAAGTCCCCGGGGCCTGATGAGGTTTATCCTAGGATTCTCTGGGAGGCCAGGGAAGAGATTGCTGGACCTTTGGCTTTGATTTTTATGTCATCATTGGCTACAGGAATAGTGCCAGAGGACTGGAGGATAGCAAATGTGGTCCCTTTGTTCAAAAAGGGGAGCAGAGACAACCCCGGCAACTATAGACCGGTGAGCCTCACGTCTGTAGTGGGTAAAGTCTTGGAGGGGATGATAAGAGACAAGATTTATAATCATCTAGATAGGAATAATATGATCAGGGATAGTCAGCATGGCTTTGTAAAGGGTAGGTCATGCCTCACAAACCTTATCGAGTTCTTTGAGAAGGCGACTGAACAGGTAGATGAGGGTAGAGCAGTTGATGTGGTGTATATGGATTTCAGTAAAGCGTTTGATAAGGTTCTCCACGGTAGGGTATTGCATAAAATACGGAGGCTGGGGATTGAGGGTGATTTAGAGATGTGGATCAGAAATTGGCTAGCTGAAAGAAGGCAGAGGGTGGTGGTTGATGGGAAATGTTCAGAATGGAGTTCAGTTACAAGTGGCGTACCACAAGGATCTGTTCTGGGGCCGTTGCTGTTTGTCATTTTTATCAATGACCTAGAGGAAGGCGCAGAAGGGTGGGTGAGTAAATTTGCAGACGACACTAAAGTCGGTGGTGTTGTCGACAGTGCAGAAGGATGTAGCAGGTTACAGAGGGACATAGATAAGCTGCAGAGCTGTGCTGAGAGGTGGCAAATGGAGTTTAATGTAGGGAAGTGTGAGTTGATTCACTTTGGAAGGAATAACAGGAATGCGGAATATTTGGCTAATGGTAAAGTTCTTGGAAGTGTGGAAGAGCAGAGGGATCTAGGTGTCCATGTACATAGATCCCTGAAAGTTGCCACCCAGGTTGATAGGGTTGTGAAGAAGGCCGATGGAGTGTTGGCCTTTATTGGTTGAGGGATTGAGTTTATGAGTCAGGAGGTCATGTTGCAGCTGTACAAAGCTCTGGTACGGCTGCATTTGGAGTATTGCGTACAGTTCTGGTCTTCACATTATAGGAAGGACGTGGAGGCTTTGGAGCGGGTGCAGAGGTGATTTACCAGGATGTTGCCTGGTATGGAGGGAAAATCTTATGAGGACAGGCTGATGGACTTGAGGTTGTTTTCGTTAGAGAGAAGAAGGATAAGAGGAGACTTAATAGAGACATACAGAATGATCAGGAGGTTAGATAGGGTCGACAGAGAGAGCCTTCTCCCGCGGATGGATATGGCTGGCACGAGGGGACATAGCTTTAAACTGAGGGGTAATAGATAGAGGACAGAGATCAGAGGTAGGTTCTTTACGCAAAGAGTGGTGAGGCCGTGGAATGCCCTACCAGCAACAGTAGTGAACTCGCCAACATTGAGGACATTTAAAAGTTTATTGGATAATCATATGGATGATAATGGCATAGTGTAGGTTAGATGGCTTTTGTTTCGGTGCAACATCGTGGGCCGAAGGCCCTGTACTGCGCTGTATCGTTCTATGTTCTATGTAAACAAAGAAATAACGGATGCATGTAGAAATGGTTACGCAGTTATCATGGGGGATCGTAATCTACATGTCGATTGGTTTACCAGGTCGGTCAAGGCAGCATTGAGGAGGAGATTACGGAATGTATCCGCTATAGTGTCCTAGAACAGTATGTAATGGAACCTACGAGGGAACAAGCGGTACTAGATCTGGTCCTGTGTAATGAGACAGGATTGATGAATGGTTTCATCGTTAGAGATCGTCTCAGAAGGAGCGATCACAGTATGGTGGAATTTAAAATACAGATGGAGGGTGAGAAGGTAAATTCAAACACTAGTGCTTTGTGCTTAAACAAAAGGAATTGCAACGGGATGAGAGAAGAGCTAGCTAAGGTCGACTGGGAGCAAAGACTTCATGGTGAAACAGTTGAGGAACAGTGGAGATCCTTGCAAGCGATTTGTCACAGTGCTCAGCAAAGGTATATACCAACAAAAAGGAAGGACGGTAGAAAGAGGGAAAATCGACCGAGGATATCTAAGGAAATAAGGGAGAGTATCAAATTGAAGGAAAAAGCATACAAAGAGGCAAAGATTGGTGGGAGACGAGAGGACTGGGAAACCTTTAGGGGGCAACAGAAAGCTACTAAAAAAAACTATAAAGAAGAGAAAGATAGATTATGAGAGAACATTTGCTCAGAATCTAAAAACAGATAGCAAAAGGTTCCACCAATATATAAATCAAAGAAGAGAGGCTAAGGTAAATATTGGTCCTTTAGAGGATGAGAAGGGAGATTTAATGATGTATTAAAGTAAGTATTAATGTATGTAAAAATGTATTCTTTACTCAGAGAGAAGCTATGGTGTGGAATGGACTGTCTGCTGTGATAGTGGACTCGGACACTTTAGGAACTTTCAAGCGGCTATTGGTTAGGCACATGGAGCACACCAGAATGACTGGGAGTGGGATAGCGTGATCTTGGTTTCAGACAATGCTCGGCTCAACATCGAGGGTCGAAGGGCGTATTCTGTGCTGTACTGTTCTATGTTCTAATGGGAGATGAGGAAATGGCTGAGGAACAGAACAGGATTTTTGGGTCGGTCGCAAAGTGGAATACACAAATAACATGCCAGTGACTGATGGAAATAAGGCAATGAAAGGTGAGGACCGTGAGAATATTGTTATCATGGAGGGTGTAGTGATCGGCAAGCTAATGGGGCTAAAGATAGACAGGTATCCTGGCCCTGATGGAGTGCATCCCAGAGTGCTAAAAGAGATGGCTAGGGAAATTGCAAATGCACTAGTGATCATTTACCAAAATTCACTAGACTCTGGTGTCGAGCCGGCGGATTGGAAATTAGCAAACGTGACACCACTGTTTTAAAAATGAGGTTGGTAGAAAGCGGGTAATTATAGGCCAGTTAGCTTAACTTCGGTAGTAGAGAAGATGTTGGAATCTATCATCAAGATAGAAATAGCGAGGCATCTGGATGGAAATTGTTCCATTGGGCAGACGCAACATGGGTTCAAAAAGGGCAGGTCGTGCCGAACAAATTTAGTGGAGTTTTTTGAAGGCCATTGCCAGTGCGGTAGATAACGGGAAGCCAATGGATGTGTTATATTTGGATTTTCAGAAAGCCTTTGACAAGGTGCCACACAAAAGGTTGCTGCATAAGATAAAGCGGCGTGGCCTTAAGGGTAAAGTAGTAGCATGGATAGAGGATTGGTAATTAATAGAAAGCAAAGAGTGGGGATTAATGGGTGTTTCTCTGGTTGGCAATCTGTAGCTAGTGGTGTTCATCAGGGATCAGAGTTCGGCCCACAATTGTTCACAATTTACATAGATGATTTGGAGTTGGGGACCAGAGGCAACGTGGCCAAGTTTACAGACGACACTGAGATGAGTGGTGAAGCAAAAGGTGCAGAGGATACCGGAAGTCTGGATAGGTTAAGTGAATGGGCTAGAGTCTGGCAGATGGAATACAATGTTGACAAATGTGAGGTTATCCATTTTTGTAGGAATAACAGCAAAAGGGATTATTATTTAAATGATAAATTATTAAAACATGCTGCTGTGCACAGAGACCTGGGTGTGCTAGTGCTTGAGTCGCAAAAAGTTGGTTTACAGGTGCAACAGGTGATTAAGAAGGCGAATGGAATGTTGCCCTTTGTTGCTAGAGGGATGGCGTTTATGAGTAGGGAGGTTATGCTGCAATTATATGAGGTCTTAGTGAGGCTACACCTGGAGAATTGTGTTCAGTTTACCTGAGAAAGGACGTATTGGCGCCGGAGGGTGTGCAGAGGAGATTCACTAGGTTACTCCCAAGCTGAAGGGCTTGGATTACGAGGAGAGGTTGTATACACTGCGACTGTACTCGTTTGAATTTAGAAGGATGAGGGGGGGATCTTATAGAAACATATAAAATTAGGAAGGGAATATATAGGATAGATGCCGGCAGGTTGTTTCCACTAGCGGGTGAAAGCAGAACTAGGGGGCATAGCCTCAAAATAAGGGGAAGTAGATTTAGGACTCAGTTTAGGAGGAACTTGTTCACCCAAAGGGTTGTGAATCGATGTAATTCCTTGCCCAGTGAAGCAGTTAACGCAACTTAATTAAATGTTTTTTAAGATAACGATAGGATTAACGGTTATGGTGTTAGTGCATGAAAGTGGAGCTAATTCCTCAAAAGATCAGTCATGATCTCATTGAATGGCGGAGCAGGCTCGAGGGACCAGATGGCCAACTCCTGCTAGTTGTTATGTTCTTATGTTTAGCCATCTTCTCAAATGAAATGAAAAAGGCTTCTACCTCATTCTCGGCAAACCTTGGCAATGCTTTATTTAAATAGATCCCCACCAAGCCTTCGACTTTGACGCTCTTTCACTTCATCCTCATCTCTATCTTCAAACTGTACATTTCCGTTCAAATCCGCTAATTTTATCTGACTGTCATGTTTCATTGCTATTTTCCAAAATTCATACTCACGCTCTCTTTATTTTTTCCTCTCTCTCTCTTTCGTATTCAAGCTGCTTTAATTCTTTCTCATGTTCCATTTGTTTAATTTCTAACTGAATTTTTGCCATTTCCAATGCGGCAAACTGTATCTCAGGCATTTTTAAGTGCTTTGCCTCCAACATAATTACCTCATCTTTTTGCATTTTGTTCGGTAATGTTAACTGCAATGTTTGTGCCAAATCGAAGACTGCTTTTAGTCTCTGGCCGTAAGGTAATGCGTGTGACCGACTCCACCCCCAAAAACCTCAGAGCCTCTGAAAGAGCCATTGTACAAAACACTTCGTACTTAAACTGAAATACCACACCTAAAAAGCATCAATAACAGGCTCACCCCTCACTGTCTTTACGTTCACAAAGCCAATCCAATGGATATACTTTTAACCCCCTCGAGCCTCCAATTTGTTATGGGCCATGGTTTGGAGAACACCAAAGTGTATCATGGAGTTCACCTGGCCCGCAACATTTTATATATTGTGGTCTGGGGAGCACATTAAAGAACCCACCATCACTCATGCTCTCCCTTCCTTCATGCTCTCTCATTCTCTCACGATTTCTCCCTCACGCACACTCAATCTCCCTCTTGCGCTAGTTGCCTCTCTAACTTCCGGCCCCGTTCCCACTCTCTCCCCCTCTATTATGTGGGAGTTCCGGGATCCGTCCGATGCCCCTGACCCCTTCATGTGCGGGAAGTGTCCAGCTGCAGCTCCTATTAGACCGCATGACGGCTCTGGAGCTGCGGATGGACTCACTTTGGAGCATTCGCGATGCTGAAGAGGTCGTGGATACCACGTTATATGAGTAGGTCACACCGCAGATTAGGATTGGTGAGGGAGACAGGGAATGGGTGACCAAAATGCAGAGAAAGATCAGGAAGGCAGCGCAGGTGTCCCCTGCGGTCATCTCCCTTCAAAATAGGTATACCGTTTTGGATACTGTTGAGGGAGATGACTCACCAGGGGAAGGCAGTAGTAGCCAGGCTCATGGCACCGTGTCTGGCTCTGCTGCACAGAAGAGCGGGAAAAAGACTGGCAGTGCTATTGTCAAAGGGGATTCAATCGTAAGGGGAGTAGACATGCGTTTCTGTGGTCGAAAACGAGACCCCCGAATGGTATGTTGCCTCCAGATTGCACGGGTCAGGGATGACTCAGATCGGCTGCAGGACATACTGAAGGGGGAGGGTGAACAGCCAGTTGTCGTGGTGCATAGAGGCACCAACGATATAGGTAACAAACGGGATGTGGTGCTACAATCATAATTTAGGGAGTTTGGAGATAAGTTAAAAAGTAGGACCTCAAAGGTAGTAATGTCAGGATTGCTACCAGAGCCACGAGACAGTCAGACTTGAAATTCAAGAATAGTCAGAATGAATACGTGGCTTGAGAGATGGTGCAGGAGGGAGGTGTTCAGATTTGTGGAACATTGGAGCCGGTTCTGGGGGCGGTGGGACCATTACAAATCGGATGGTCTCCACCTGGGGGGACTGGAACCAATGTCCGAGGGGGTGCTTTTGCTAACACTGTTGGGGAGGTTTAAAATAACTGTGGCAGGGGAATGGGAGCCAGTTTAGGAAGTTAGAGGTCAGTAAAGAGACAGCAACGAAAGCCAGTAAGTTACTAGATAATAAACTCAATGTGACTAAGGGGAAGAGTAGATAGGGAATTGATGATGAACGCAAAGGGACAGGTGATCTGAGGTGCATTTGTTTCAATGCGAGAAGTGTAGCAGGTAAGGTAGATGAACTTAGGGCTTGGATTAATACCTGGGAATATGATGTTAATGGTATTACAGAGACATGCGTGAGGGAAGGGCAAGACTGGCAACTAAATATCCCAGGGTATTGATGCTTCAGGAGGGATAGAGAGGGAGGTAAAAGTGGTGGAGGAGTTGCATGACTGGTCAGAGATGATATCACAGCTATGATTAAGGAGGACACGATGCAGGATTCGAGCACTGAGACAATATGGGCAGAGCTAAGAAATAGGAAGGGTGCACTAACATTGTTGGGACTTTACTGCAGGCCTCCCAAAAGCGAGCGTGAAGTAGAGGTACAAATATGTAGACAGATTATAGAAAAATGCCGGAGCAATAGGGTGGCCGTGATGGGAGATTTTAACTTCCCCAACATTGAATGGGACTCGTGTAGTGTTGGAGGCGTAGATGGAGCAGAATTTATAAGGAGCATGCAGGACGAGTTATTTTAGAGCAGTATGTAAATAGTCCAACTCGGGAAAGGGCCATACTGAACCTGGTATTGGGGAATGATCCCGGCCAGGTGGTTAAAGTTTCAGTCGGTGATTACTTTTGAAATAGCGATCACAATTCCGTAAGTTTTAGAATGCTCATGGACAATGACGAGAGTGGTCCTAAAGAAAGAGTGTTAAATTGGGGAAAGGCCAAGTATAACAAAATTCGGCAGGAGCTGGGGAATGTGGATTATGAGCAGCTCTTTAAGGGTAAATCCACATTTGATATGTGGGAGTCTTTTAAGGAAAGGTTGATTAGAGTGCAGGACAGACATGTCCCTGTGAAAATGAGGGATAGAAATAGCAATATTAGGGAACCATGGATGCGGGTGGAATTGTGAGACTAGCTAAGATGAAAAAGGAAGCATACATAAGATCTAGGCGACTTAAATCTGATGAAGCTTTGGTGGAATATCGGGAAAGTAGGACAAATCTCAACCGCGCAATAAAGAGGGCTAAAAGAGTCATGAAATATCTTTGGCTAAGAGGGATAAGGAAACTCCCAAAGCCTTTTATTCGTGTATAAGGAGCAAGAGGGTAACTAGAGAAAGGATTGGCCCACTCAAAGACAAAAGAGGGAATCTATGCGTGGAGTCAGAGGAAATGGGTGAGATTCTTAATGAGTACTTTCCATCGGTATACCCCAAGGAGAGGGACATGACAGATGTTGAGGCTAAGGATAGATGTTTAAATACTCTAGGTCAAGTCGGCATAAGGAATGGGGACGTTGTGGGTATTCTAAAAGGCATTAAGGTGGACAAGTCCCCAAGTCCGGATGGGATATATCCCAGGCCAGCGAGAAAAGAAGTAGCTGGACCCTTATCAGATATCTTTGCAGAATTCGTGAGCACGGGTGAGGTCCCGGAGGGCCGGAGAATTGCTAATGTTGTCACTTTGTTTAAAAAGGGTAACAGTGATAATCGAGGGAATTATAGACCTGTGAGCTTGACGTCAGTGGTAGGCAAACTATTGGAAAAGATACTGAGGGATAGGATCTATTCACATTTGGAAGAAAATTGACTTATCAGTGATAGGCAGCATGGTTTTGTGCAGGGAAGTTCATGTATTACAAATCTAATAGGATTCTTTGAGGAAGTGACAGCGTTAATTGATGAGGGGATGGCTGTAGATGACATATACATGAATTTCAGTAAGGCGTTTGATAAAGTTTCCCATGGCAGCTTGATGGAAAAAGTGAAGTCGTATGGGGTTCAAGGTGTACTAGCTAGATGGATAAAGAACTGGCTGTGCAACAGGAGACAGAGAGTAGTGGTGGAAGGGAGTGTCTCAAAATGGAGAAAGGTGACTAGTGGTGTTCCGCAGGGATCCTTGCTCGGACCACTGTTGTTTCTGATATACATAAATGATCTGGACGAAGGTATAGCTGGTCTGATTAGCAAGTTTGCAGATGCTACTAAGATTGGTGGAGTTGCAGATAGCGAGGAAGACTGTCAGAGAATACAGCAAAATATAAATAGATTGGAGAATTGGGCAGAGAAATGACAGATGGAGTTCAATACAGGCAAATGCGAGGTGACGCATTTTGGAAGATCAAAAGTGGTGGCCTTGTTCTGGAGATACTTTCCATATCAATCTACCAGGCCCTATACAGATTGGAGTTCTGTTGAGCCATCTGGATCCGGAGCCTGCCGAATTGCTGTTACCATTCCTTCCAATGGCTGAAAACCGTAGCGGCCTAACAGATAGCCGAGGTCTGTTATTTGGGCGGCGTTGAAGGCGCATTTCACCGGCAGGAGGCGAAACGCAGCTTGCTCCAAACGCCTCAGCAGCTCGGACAGGTTTTGCAGATCTCCCTGGTCAGACGGGCACGTGATCAGGAACTGGCCTTGAATGACCCCCACGTGAGGTAGGTTTTTCTTGATGTTCAGCTTTATGAGTGTGATATTGGGTATGTGGAGGATACCCAAAGGGGTGTCGGGTGTACTCAAGTAGCCCTCAGTGCATGTTCACCATTAAGAAGAGTCTAGAGTCAGTAAACAGGACTAACTGGAGGAAAACTTGGTTCAATTCGAATTCGCAAACGTACGACCTCTGCTGAGCTTTGCGTATAGGCCGTACATGGATGTAGCGTGGCTGGCCCATGATTAATGGGGCCACAGCACCTTTCATGGTTCACAAGCGATCCTGGAAGAACGATGGATATATTTTTAGAACCCCTTCAGGGCCATGTGGGTGCATGCTGCACACTCCCTGTCAATATAATCGCAGGTGACATAATCAGTCATGCCTCAGCATGCTCGAACCATTCCCTTGAACCACCGCCAGAGGACGATCAGCAGGTTGTTGACCGTACGTGACCGGACAGTTGACGTGCCCGCTATTGGTAATGTCGCCCCGTAAATGTGGCCAGCCTTGTGTTGGTGTCCAACATTGTGAATGATTGATGACCAACGAAATAAGGTTGAAAATACAGCGAGACTACAGATCCTGCAGAACCAATGTCGAGCTTCCTGCAGATTGGATGACAATTGATTTGTAGAGTTTTCAGGATGGGCGCGACGCTTCGTGCAGCCGCACAGTGGAACTGGTCATTGCTGCTGAGGTCGTCTTCCAGGTAGTATGCCCTGGCACATTGGAGCCGTCCATACTGGTACTCGGCAGGCAAGCAGATCCTCACTGAGCCTACACTTCCCCTCTGTGGTCTCTGTGGGCTGTTCCAGCCCCCACTGGTTGGTGGTCGTAATCCTGTTCCTCCTGGTCAGGGAAGAAAGCGTACGGTGTTCATGGCCTTTATTATGGCGGTCCGTGTTTCTCCGGCTGGTGTCCCACTGCCACAGACCGGCTTCTTCAGTTGACGCTCACATATGTGTTCTTGCCTCAAACCGCCTGTAGTTGCGTTAAAACGTCCCAGCTTTCCAATATGTGGCATGTCTGTGATTATTGGTCAGAACTCCGAGGCCTAGAAACAATGGACCGCGCGTGCTGCAACCGGTATCGACGGCAACTGCATCCTATCCTCGTGGCCAGAATGTATCGCCATTGTATAACTGCATTATTGAGAATGCACAGACGATACGTAGAAATTAACGAGCAAGATTTATTGCAACACAAATCCAAACCTCCTACATTCTCCCGAGACTCTCCTTCCTTCATCTCCACCCAGGTTGGAGTTGTTCTGCGAGTTTGGGCTCTCCTTAAAGGGAAAGTTCATTTTCTGAGGAGGTCATATCAAACCACACGCTCCTGATACCAGGAGGTCAGCTGGTGTTATAATGTTAACCATATGTGGTCACGCAAATTGGCTTCTTTTCTGAGAACGGAGTGTCTTTAACGAACCAGTTGTCGTCCCTACACTTGTGTCCTTTCTGTGAGGACAGAGTGTCTCTATTTAACCATTTGTGGTCGGTACATTTGTGTCTCTTTTCTGGGAAAAACGTGTCTGTCTCTATACAGTTGTGGTCACTGACAGTTGTGCTTTAAATTATTTCTAAGATATTGATCATTATGGATAATTGGGCATTGCTGATGAAGGCACGTTGTTAGCTGTGAAACCTCCTGCACTTCGACCAGTTTTACTCTAAGTAGTCTTTATTGGTGAGACGAGCAAAGTACAAATGTATAATTAAATCAATTTTATTTATTTATCAAACAGTAAAACAGCTATCCCTCTTAAATTATCCCAATCAATAACAGTCACAATATTATTAGTACAATTAAGGCAATTGATTTATTCTAGCTGTAGTTCTGATCTGTTGAGTCTCGATTTCCTCAAAGCCTTCGTCCAAAAAAGTGGGGCTTGCTTGCTTCTTCCGTCCGTCTCGTGTCGTCGCTCGATCCTTTCGGTTACATCTCACTAAGTCATCACTGGGGAAGGTCTTGGTTCTGGATCTTTATCACCCTCTTCATGCCTTTCCAGGAAGTTACCTGGCACTCTGCCAATGAGGTCTGGGGACGGGGTCGGAAGACCCAATGGAGGAGGCGATGGCAACTCAGCAGCAGAACAGGAAGCCATCCACAGGTTTCCATCTCTCGGTGTACTGTTTGCACAGAACCTTGTACAATATAAGTAACAGCGGGAAATCTGGGTGTCGGAATGTCTAGCTTTATCTGTGCAACCCAAAACAATCGAACGATATGAATAGGACCGATCCTGTCATGATGTTTTGCTGATATAGCGGGTCTGGACATGTCCTGGCAGTCTGTCAGCCTTCAGTGTATTTCAAATTGGCCATGTTCGAATTCCCACCAGGTCTGCCTGGGACTGACTAAGGTTTTATTTAAGATGTCCAACTGTTAGATTTAAGTGTCAAATTTTATGTCGGGCCAAAATCCAGGCCTCTATCCTTTTTACCACAGCATTCAAAACAGAGATCGATTCTTCAGGACGAATAATCAAAGAAAATTCCTCACTACGACCATAAGACAAAGGAGCAGAATTAGGCATCTCGGCTCATAGAGTCTGCTCTGCCATTCAATCACCTGAACCCTTTCCATCGCCAGCACATCCTTCCTTAGATACAGGACCCAAAACTTCTCACGATACTCCAACTGGGGTCTGACCAGAGCCTTATATAGCCTCAGAAGTACCTCCCTGGTCCTGTATTCTACCCTCTTGACAAAAATGCTAACATTGCATTGCCTTCTTAACCACCGACTGAACCTGCACATTAACATTAAGAGAATCGTGAACAAGGACTCCCAAATCCCTTTCTGTTTCTGATTTCGTAATCATTTCCCCATTTAGAAAATAGACTTTGCCTAAATTCCTCCTTCCAAAATGCATAACCTCACACTTTTCCACATTGTATTTCATTTGCCACTTCATTGCCCACTCTCCTAGTTTGTCCAAATCCTTCTGCAGCCCCCTTGATTCCTCATTGTTACCTCTCCCTCGACAGATCTTTAATCATCTGCAAACGTAGCAACAGTGCTTTCAGTTCCTCCTGCCAGATACTTTGGAGCCTTTCCCAATCATTGGTTTATCCATCCGAAAAAAGGCCTTGGATTGTTGTGAGCTGAAGGTCAGGAAAGAAAATACTTGGACTCTTCACTGTCTTGAGTACTGGGTAAAAACGTGACATATAGTATTGACTAAGATCGCAGTGCATAGCAGAACACTCTGTATGGTCAACTTCAGCATCTATTTCTGTGTCATTGTTCCCCTGTACTATTTCCGTACGCTGCTGTGAACAAATCAGACTGGCTGCACACACACAACGCACCAGATCATTCATTCCAGTCACTCCAAAGTCAAACGATGCTGGAACGTTGAGTCGAAAGCAAATCAAAGAGAAAAATACAGTGGAAATGTCCCGGATATCTGGCAGCGTCTGGGCAGGAGCGAGAAACAGACTTAACCTTGAATCAACATTTCCTACAGATAAATATGAATGACATCCTGAGCACGTAAATGGGCAGATTTGTGGGAGGAGAACGACGTGTGTGTGATTGTCTGGAAGACAGGAATCGATTAAGTAGGAAACGCCTTCACCAATTACACTCCCACGCTGATAAATATTTAAAGGACGAATTTTCTCTAAAACTCTCGAGCAGAGGTTTAACTTTGCTTCAGTTATTATTTGACTGTCCCCCAAGTTGACTACATTCAGATTGACAGCAACCGTTTGTGGTCTCTGTCTTACTCTGTGTAACTGACAGCGCGTGTGTCGATGTGTGGGGCCTGTGTGTCTGCGAATGTGCCTTGCTGCCTACCAATGTGTCTGTGTGTGTCTGTAGACACGTAAACGTCTGTTGATGTGTGTCTGTGTGCATCTGTGTGTATGTGAAAGAGTATTTGTCTGTGTCTGTGAATATGTGGGTTTACTCCGGTGCTACAGTTTCCCCGCACATGTTCCGAAATGCGTATTGTTAGGTAATTTGGACATTCTGAATTCTCGTTCCGTGTACCCGAACAATCGCCAGTATGTGGCTATCATGGGCTTTTCAATGTAACTTCGTTGCTGTGTTAATGTAAGGCTACTTGTGACAATAAAAAAATGACATTACTATATCATGTCTGTGCATCTGTAAATGTGTCTGTCAGCAAATGACTGTGTATGTTTGTCTATGTGTGCATCTGCGAGTTTCTATGTGAGTGGCTACCATTGTGTCTGTGTGCCTGTGAATGTACATCTTAATATAAGGATATAAGAACTAGGAGCAGGAGTTCACCATCTGGCCCCTCGAGTTTACTCCACCATTCAATGAGATCATGGCTGGTCTTTTGTGGACTCAGCTCCACTTTCCGGCCCGAACACCATAACCCTTAATGCCTGTATTCTTCAAAAAACTATCTATATTTTTCTTATAAACATTTAATGAAGGAGTCTCTACTGCTTCACTGGGCAAGGAATTCCATAGATTCACAACCCTTGGGTGAAGACGTTCCTCCTAAACTCAGTCCTTAATCTACTTCCCCTTATTTAGAGGCTATGCTCCCTAGTTCTGCTTTCACCCGCCAGTGGAAACAACCTGCCCACATCTATCGTATCAATTCCCTTCATAATTTTATTTGTTTCTATAAGATCCCCCCCTCATCCTTCTAAATTCCAACGAGTACAGTCCTAGTCTACTCAACCTCTCCTCGTAATCCAACCCCACCAGCTCTGGGCTGAATCTCCTCTGCACACCCTCCAGTGCCAGTACGTCCTTTCTCAAGTACGGAGACCAAAACTGAACACAATACTCCAGGTATGGCCTCACTAACACCTTATATAATTGCAGCATAGCCTCCCTAGTCTTAAACTCCATCCCTCTAGCAATGAAGGAAAACATTCCAATGGCCTTCTTAATCACCTGGTGCACCTGTAAACCAACTTTTTGCGACTCATGCACTAGCACACCCAGCTCTCTCTGCACAGCAGCACGTATTCATATTTTATCATTTAAATAATAATCCCTTTTGCTGTTATTCCTACCAAAATGGATAACCTCATATTTGTAAAAATTGTATTCCATCTGCTTTTTGGTTTACCACTCATCTTCGTGTCGTCTGCAAACTTGGACACATTGCCCTTGGTCCCCAACTCCGAATCATCCATGTAAATTGTGAACAATTGTGGGCCCATCACTGATCCCTGAGGGACACCACTAGCTACTGATTGCCAACCAGAGAAACACCCATTAACCCCCACTCTTTGCTTTCTATTAATTAACCAATCCTCTGTCCATGCTACTACGTTACCCTTGATGCCCTGCATCTTTATCTGATGCAGCAACCTTTTATGTGGCACCTTGTCAAAGGTTTTCTGGAAATCCAGATTTACCACATCCTTTGGCTTCCCCCTACCTACCGCACTGGTAATGTCCTCAAAAAATTCCACTAAGTTACTTAGGCACGACCTGCCCTTTATGGACCCTTGCTGTGTCTGCCCAATGGGACAATTTCCATCCAGATGCCTCGCTATTTCTTCCTTGATGATAGATTCCAGCATCTTCCTTTCTACCGAAGTTAAGCTCACTGGCCAATATTACCCGCTTTCTGCCTACATCCTTTTTTAAACAGTGGTGTCACGTTTGTTAATTTCCAATGCGCCGGGACTACCCCAGAATCTAGTGAATTTTGGTAAATTATCACTAGTGCATTTGCTATTTCCCTAGCCATCTCTTAATGTGTGTGTGCCTGTGAATGTGCATGCAAATGTGCCCCTGCGAATGTCTGTGTGTCTGTCTGTGAAGGTGTCGCTGAGTGTGTCTGGTTGTGTGTGTGTCTGTGTCTGCCAATGTGTGTGTGTCTGTGTGTGTATGTGTGTGTGTGTCTGCAAGTGTCTGTGCGTTTGTCTTTGAATGTTTCTGTGGTTGTATTTGTGTTCCTTGCGAGTGTTAGTGTGCGTGTGTCTGTATGTCAGTGCGTGTCAGTGTATGTCTGTAAATGTGCCTATGTGTGTGTCTGTGAATTTACGTCTCTGTCAGTGTGTGGCTGTGTGCTTGCTACTGTCCGTCCGCGTACCTACAAGTGCCTGTGTGTGTCTGTGATTGTTTCTGTTTGTGAATCTGTGTCTGTGAGTAAATGTGTGTGTCCGCGTGTGTCTGTGTGCGTGCCTGTGTTTTTACCGAATGGTGAGTTTTTATATGTGTAAATGCATTGATGTGTGAGTGTCTGTGTGACTGGGAGTGCCTGCGTTTGAATGTATGCCTTTATATGTCTCTAAACGTCTCTGTTTGTGTGTGACTACGTGTCTGTGAATGTGTGTATCTGTGCCTCTGTGTCTCTACTCCACGATAACATGCAAGTCATGGTACCCATCAACGGAACCACCAGAGTCCCAATCGGTTGGCAAACTGAGGTCAAACAGGGATGCGTCATCTCACCAAAGTTCTCCTCAATCTTCCTTGCAGCAAAGGTCCATCCTCTCACCTTGAAGCTCCCCGCTGGAGTGGAGCTTATGCATCGGATAAGCAGAAACTGTTCAAGCTCCAACATTTATGTGACAGAACTAAGACTACTCCAACCAATGTCATCGAGCTACGGTACGCAGACAACGCCTGTGAGAGAGCCCATTCAGAGGCTGGACTACAAACCATTATCGATGCATTCACCAAGGCATAAGAGAGAATGGTCCTGTTACTAAACATATTTAGTCTGAACCGCATGGTTGTACATCGGACACCTCAGATCACTGGAGAGATATCACCAATGTTGCCTCCGCAAAATCCTGCAAATTAACTGGCAGGATTGGGATATCAACGTGAGCGTCCTCTCCCAGGCAAATATCCCAAGTATCGAGGCGCTGTTCACGCTCGAACTGCTGCGGTGCACAACCGCATATCCCTCATGGCTGACACAAGACTCAGGAAACAAGTGCTCCCCTTGAAGGTCTGCAAAGGCAAGCGAGCACCAGGGGGACAGAGAAAACTTAATAACGACCTCTGAAAGTTTCCTAAATCAATACATTATACAAACCGATACCTGAAAATCGCTTGGCTCAGAATGCACAAACTGGAGAAAGTGCATCCGTGAAGACAGCAACCACTTTGAGCATCGGAGGGTGGATCCCGTGGAGGCCACGTGTAAACAATGCAAGGGGAGCGCAGAATCCAGACCGCTCTGCCCAATTATCCAGCACGAACAGCCAAACCTGTGCCAGAGTCTCCTGATCCAAGGTGGAAGTTTCAGCCACTGCAGGACCCATGCACTCCGAGTGGAAGCAAGTAATCCTCAACGCCCAAGAAGTAGGAGAATGATTGTCTCTGTGTTTCTGTGTGTGTGTGTGCGAATGTGCATGCCTGTATGTCTGCGAATGTGCTGCATGTGCGCCTACAAGTGTCTGCGTGTATTTTCATAGAATTCACAGTGCAGAAGGAGGCCATTCGGCCCATCGAGTCTGCACCGGCTCTTAGAAAGAGCACTGTACCCATGGACAACACCTCCAACCTATCCCCATAACCCAGTAACCCCACCCAACACTAAGGGCAATTTTGGACACTAAGGGCAATTTATCATGGTCAACCCACCTAACCTGCACATCTTTGGACTGCGGGAGGAAACTGGAGCTCCCGGAGGACACCCACCCACACACGGGGAGGAAGTGCAGACTCCACACAGACAGTGACCCAAGCCGGAATCAAACCTGGGACACTGGAGCTGTGAAGCAATTGTGCTATCCACAATGCTACTGTGCTGCTTTTTCTCTGAATGTATCTGTGTCTGTGAATGTGTCTCAGCGTGTGTGTCTGTAAATCTTTCTGATTGTGTGCTTGCGAATGTATGATTGTTCGAGTGTGTGTATGTCTATAAGTGTCAGAGTGTGGTTTTGTGTGTCTGTGAATGTGAGTGCCTGTGCATGTGAATGTATTTATTTGCATTGCGAGTGTCTGTGTGTGTCTGCGAATGTGTATGTAATTCAGTTGATGTACAGTTTGCATGCATTTGAAAAGACCTGTCAGTGTGCCTGTCTGTGCGCATGCGAATTTGTGTGTGCCTGTGTATGTCTGTTATCTCTGTCTGAGTTTCTGTGAATGTGTTGGTGAATATGCCTGTCTATCTGTGTCTACGAATCTGTATGTGTGTCTGCGAGATATGTGCGCGTGCCTGTGAATGTCTCTGTCTGTGCGTCTGTGAATGTTCACGTTCGTGTGAGTGAGTGTCTGCGAGTGTATGTGAATATCTTTGTTTGTGTGCCTGTGCCTTTTTCGTTGAATGTGCCTGTAGGTCTGTGTCTGAGAATCTATTTGTGTGTGCGCGCGAGTGTCTTTGCGTGCGTCTGTGAATGTCTCTTGTTTGCGTGCCTGTGATTGTGTGTGTGAATGCGCCTGTGGGTATCTCTCTGCGAATCTATGTGTGTGCGAGAGAGTGTCTGTGTATGTGTGTCTGTAAATGTGTCGGTCAGTGAGTCTGCGAATGTGTCTCTGAATATGTGTGTGAAAGCGCTTGTGGGTCTGTGCCTCCGATTCTCTTTGAATGTCTGTGAATGTGTCAGAAAATTAACTCCATCAAGTTCCATTATTATTATTAATATTGCTAATCTAAATACGATCATTATATTATCATCAGCAATTATGGTGACATTATTTTCAGTTTTTGCCACGTTTTGATTTGTTGAGGAACAATCTTTTGTCTGTAGGTGTGAGGTGGTCAGAATCAAAGCAGTGAGTGTGGAGGAGAGGATTATTCTGTTCTTTACACTTCCGACCTTATGTGGGCCGCTGTGACTCAGTTTATGACAATTTTATGCCCGCTTACATCAGATTCAACTTTTCCCCTTCACTGACTTCCTATATGCGTGGCAGACCTCATTTGAGATGTATAGCTCTAGTCCCCGTCTCTGTCACCTGCCGCCGTATCTCTGACATCTTCCTAAAGATGTTGAATTCTCCAGACACATTCATTCGAGTCCTCCTCCGGTCACACCTTGCTCCTTATTAGCTGATTTCTTAAACCATATTGCTGTTCCCAAAGGCACCGTGTTCCAGTCTCTTACACGCTAATTATTAGGGCTGCTATAAACTGTTGTTTTAATCAAGGTATGAAGCAATTAACGTAAACGGGTATTTCAGCATTCTCTTCAACTCTTCTCTGAACTTGGGCTGAACCACCACATAAATAAAAGTGTTTGTGCAGCAGCTTAAATTCCGCAGCATATATGCAACTGACAGAAATGTATAATGATCAGCAACGTCTAACACGAACTTCATCACTTTAAGCAAATATAAAACGTACAATGACCACAGTATTACGAAGCTGATGGATATGGAGAAGAGTAAAATAATAGTCGTTTTTCTGCTCTCGTTCTCTGGGTCAATCTCTTTATCTCGTTTGTTCTGATCCTTGAATGAGTTACGAGCTCGGCTGCCCATTAATATGCGCCTGAATATCAGAGCGTTGAGGATCAGAATTAAAGTAATTGGGATCATTGGGGTCAACACCATTGAAAATACAGCAAAGCCCCGCCATCTCGGGTCAGTAGAATACTCTTTCTTAACATAACAGCCCCATGGCACATTGTCGATTATTTTCCGAGGTTCAAATTTAAAGTACACGGGAACATTTTTAAAACAGAAAAGAATCGTGGTTGTTGCAAGAACTGTAACAGCAGTTTTATTGGTGCAATATGTAGCTTTCAACTTTTGGGAACAAATGGCTACAAATCGATCAAAGGTGAACATGACAGTGAACCAGACAGAAAGGTCAACGGCTGCTTCTCGAAAGGCACTGACAACACTGCACACATGGGTCAATCTCAGGAAACACCGTGGATAATAATAGAGACGGAACTGCCACAGTAGGATCTGCATGATAATGAACATCAGATCCCCGGATGCCATAGCCAACAGGTAGCGAGTGCAGCAGCTGGAAATGCCGCACTTTTCCCGGAACAGGACCAGAATCGCCATTAAATTAACTGTGCAGAGAAGGAAACAGAACATAGAAATTGCACAATATCTATTTTGCATATTCTTTCACCGTGTTCGGGCGGCCTGATTAAGCCAGCGCTTATTGTAAACGTCCAGTTTCCCTTGACAAGGTAATGGTAAACAGCTTTCTTGAACTGCGAGAGAGGGGAAAGCGGTGGAGAGAGAGAGACTCACATATAAAATGTGAAACTGGTAACACTAGCACCTGTAAGTAGATAGATTGGGAAGTACTGGTTACTTGTGAATCAACTTCTTACGTGGTAAAAGGAAAGGCTTAATATCCATTGACAGGAACTATGTCGTCTATCTCCAAATATAAAACATTATTTCCCCTCTTACTTCCTATTCCTCCGTTTACAATTTGGATGCCAATGTAAAACTTATAGATCCCTTTTATTTAGCAGTTTTTATTTATCATACTGTCTCGCTGACTTTCGTATTTAAGACCATTAGATACATGAGCAGAATTAGTCCACTTGCCCCATCGAGTATGCTCCGCCATTCAACTGTGACTCATATTTTCTCATCCCCATTCTTCTGCCTTCTCCTCACAACCCATGATCCCCTTATACCTCTCTATCTCTCTCTTAAAGACACTCAGTGATTTTCCCTCCGCAGCCTTCTGCGGCAAAGAGTTCCACAGATTCATCACCCTCTGGCGTTTTGTTTTTTTTAACTTTTCAGAAACGTCCATATTCGGCCTGATTCTTTGTCGTTTTATCCTCTTACGTCTGCTATAAGCCTATGTTTTCTTACCGAACTTAATTTCTCTCTATTGCGTTATTCAATAAGCTATTGAATTGCTTGAGTGAAGTCTCTTTTTGCTGGGAGTACACCGGAACTATGTCCCAACATGACTTTGAACCATCCTCTAACTCCGAAATCTACCAACAGCGTTCATTTCACTTTATCTCATAAACACCGTTAATAATTAACGTTTAATATTTTATTCTTCACTGCCTTCCAAGCAGTAATCAATCCCCAAATTATAACAAACCATATCGCTATTAATAAAACTTTCCGAAATGCATAAATTTTCGAATAGTAAGTCACGACGATAAAGATTATTATTTTATTGGTCAACACTAATAAACCTCAGACATTTTAAAACATGCTTACCAATATATAGACAGACATATGGAAGCAATAATGCTAGAAATATGAAGAATTAACTTAAGTATAATAACAGAAAAAACTCACCATCATTTCGGGCTCCGTCCCTCAGCAAAATTCTTCATCAGCCATTTAACTCACGACTTTCCTGCGATGGCAAGAACCTTTTTATTTTCAAACTTTCCTTGATCTGCTCTGGGCCTTGTCCCCGCACTTTACAGATAAATGAATGGCCTGTTCCCGGGTTTCGATCTATTCTCTCCATGATAGGTCGTTCCGTGGCCGGTTCTCCCGCCCCCCGTTCTCCCCGGGCAGTGTAACGCCGCAATCAATCTTGGCGCTCAATTCGTCTCCTCCCCGATAGGTCTCTCGGTGCGCTCTGGAAATTAATCTCATTACTCTCACACAAACGACAATGTGATAATGGTCAAATAATCAGTTTCCATTGTGAGGATGGAGATCATTAAATATCGACGAGGACCCCGGGGATAACTCTGCTTCTCTTCTTTCGAACTGCGACACTGGATATTTTTCATCCATCCAGCAGGTACATGAGACGTTGGTTTAGGGTCTCGGCTGAATGACGGCAACTCCAGTATCGCACCAGTGGGTCGGTGTCAGCATTAGGATGTCATCCTTATATCACTGCTCGAAATATGTAGGATGCAAATTCTAGTTTAGATCCTCAAATGAGCTATGAGGAGTCGTGTACAGGAGAAGGTCAAACAGGGAAAATTTGACCTGTGCTCGAGTGGAGAAGTGGAGAGAAATGATTTAAAATAGGTTGATGGGGAAATATACATTGAAACTGGCTACATATGGAAGCAGTTGACCATTTTTATTTCATTCTCGACTTGTGTTTATTGTTATTATTTCGTGTCCGGAACAAATCTCCGTATGTTAACAGAACAATATATATGTTCGTCTGCAGCTGTATATCCCCTTGCAGGGATTTAACTCACAGAGCTGGGGACAGCGATTGCTGCAGAGTTTAGAGGTAGTGACTCTGAGTGAGGTATATAATCCGTTACAGTAATGCGATAGATATTACCGGTAACCTACCATGCTTGGAAACAGCAAAGTAATAAAACTCAAGTGTGGAGAAGTCGCAGTTTGTGATGATAGTTCTGGGCAGAGTATTCATCAGCAGCACAACGTCTTTACAGATAGTTCACTGAGCCAAAGAATGAGTAAGGATTCAAAGGATCGACATAAGATTACATCATTCAGCGAATGTTAACATAAATTAATTAGCCACCTTCTCTTTGTGGGTAAAATTCAATTAAAAAGTGAATAATCTCAACCACCTACACTTTCCAGACGTCTTACATAATATCTTCCGCCGACAGAGAACAAACTGCCCTTTTGTACCGATTACAGACAGTCATAACAGAAATGGAAAAAACGTGGGCCTCTGAAATCAATCTCTGAAACAATGCATTCAAGAAGTGTTCCACCCCACTGAGAGATCACAGTGAAGACTGACTCGAGTTATTTCTCGCATGAAGGATTCATGCCATGCAGGGAATTTGAACAGATTGTCGCCATAGCTATGTAATTTTGAATAATGCCTGGTGATATTTCTGATGGGCATAATATCTTGAGAGCATACAGTATGATTTGCTTTGGTGCTCGCAATGCTGTCCTCGGCGATGTTACAGTATTCCAGTAAAGCCCAACATTAACGACAGAACATCACTCGTCTTCTGCTTCGCAGTTTACAACTTTCGGGACACAACATTGATTTCAACAATTTCAGAACGTATATTCAATCTTTCATTATGATTTATTCCCCCCCCCCGTTCCAGTCTGTATTATATTCTAATATTTTGCTTTCAGACAGGGACATCCCATCTGCTGCCATTAACACATTATTATCACCACGAACTTTATCTTCTGTTCCAACACGTATGTATCAGTTCATCTTCTCTGCCCCCGATATACCTCTAATCTTATATTCCGCACCAGATTTCCCCCTCCCCCCCACCAACCCCTTTATCCAACACAATTAGACCAATCACATGTCTATGTATCTCTAATCCTGACAATAATATGGAACTGGAACGTTAAGATTTTTCTCTCTTCACAGACGCTGCCACATCCGTTGCGATACTCAGCCATTTGATGTTTCATGTGTATTCTTGCAGCATCAGGACTATTTTACTTTATGTTTTTTCGATATTGATGGGCATTTCAAAGTTCCTGTAGCAGGAATACGTTTCCTCTTGTGAGGGAGACTACAATTGGAGGGAGCGGATTAAATAAAATGCCTGTCGTTTTATTCAGGTAGTAAGATATCATTTATTATCACCGAAAGCCTTTTGTCTGCAGATTCTGTGCCCAGGATTTCAATGCAGATTGTGCGATTCAATTAATTAAATGCTGATTTGAATATGTTTTGTTAGACAAAATGCAGATAACGCAATTCATTCATGATCACTACGGTCAGGAGCTCCGCTCCAGTTAGTGACAATCTAACATAGTCTGCCAAACGGCAATATTGTCACTCCCTCAGTTATGTGGACTAATTTCTGATTCAAAAACATCCACTGTGCAACAAAAAAAGATCGCTTGATAATTGATCGAGACTGAGTCGGCAGATTACTTTTTTTTGCGCCGCTTACAGAATTAAACCATGCAGGCAATGTGGAAAAGATCACCAGTAGTTAAACATTACTCAGCACTAGGTCAGTAAGTTGCACATTACACAGCTTGTGGCGTATTAAGCAGATTGAAACCCGATACAAGCTGATACACAGATTCACAAAACCTCAATGGTTTTCTCACTTACCAGGAACACCAACGACGGCGAGGACCAAATTGAACATTTTAGTGACCATCTGAATGGGAAGATGCATTATTCTGAGGTGCGTTCTATCTCTGTTGTACTGCAGGAAATCTGTCGGACTTAAACTGTGTGCAAATGTTTTCACATCCTTTTTAATTTATACTCTGCAAAACCTCCACTGGGCATTGACGTTACAATAATAATCAGCATTTCTTTTAAGTATTTGAATAATCAGATTTCGCCAGCTGTGTTAATTCCCGCTTGATCTGGACTATATTTAGCTCTGCTTCTCAATTAGAAAGACAATACCACATCATTGCTCATTAGTGTTGACTTGAAGTTGAATTGACTGAACATGGTAATTGTCCACCAAACATTAGTAGTCAATGCATAATTGCACCGATTTTGGAGTAAAACCTCTCAGCCACCATCACAAATGCAGCACAGGCGGGCCAGCGTTTTCCACGCCAGAGTGGAATTATGCAGTTTACTGTCAATTACCCTATTTACACACTGGATTCATCAAACTCCATCATTGATACATTGGCAATCCCACCCACCGCTACACGTGAAATCAGAAATAATTGGCTGTATTCCCGTCTCATTTGAAACTTCATCCCGTTGATAATATCCTAAAATATCTACCCAACCAATCTCCCTCAGAATCTTACGTGTATGAGTAAGACCAGCTTCCATTCCTCTAAAGGTGTATGAGTCCACCTTTTCCAATCTATTCTGATAAGATAAAACCTTTACTTTTTGGAATCAGCTCAGTCCATCTTCTACGAACCCCATCAAATGCAAGTACATTACAACGCAAACATGAGAAACCATTTGCAGGAACCCTGGATGTCACCTTAACAATACAATAGACGGTTGTAGCAGGAGTTCCCCATGTCTAAGCTCGATGTCTCTTTGTGTAGAAATCAACATTGTATCTGTCTTCCTAATTTCTTACTTTAGGTTTAGGATAGAAGTTACTGATCCATATGTGAAAAAAATTAATGTCTTCGCTACTGCAAACTTCTGTGGTCCCTCAACATTTAAATGATAGCCCACTTTTCCATTCACCCCGCCAAAATGTATAACATTTACTTATACCACATTTTCATCAACGTGACATTTTATCCACAATCCCTTTCTATAACGGTCGTGTCCTCACCACATTGTTCTTGTCAACCTTTTTAATGCAAATCATGTTGCGTAAAACAGAAAAACATTGATCATGATGGACGGTAGTGGCAGTGGTGTGATCAGTCGCATGCAGGGTAGCTCCTGCCTTGGGTGTAGGTTTTGGAGCTTCCTGCCAATTTGTTGGGTGAAAACTGGGGGTAAATCGTGGTTCGATAGGAGTATCGTGCACTCTTCCCCAGTGTGGTATAAAGACGAGCTACTGGACCTGCTTAAAGTCACTGAGCGCCCTCGCCCAGAAGCTGGAATAAACGTGTTGCACAACAGCAGTGACACGTTTGGCACGTAGGGGGCTGGCCGTCGTCGATGTTCATATTGCTGATGGATTATGATTTTCATTCAGGAGAGGTTAAGACAGCCGGGCAAGGGGATGCAAGACTGGTCAATGGCAATGGACGGTGCAGTAGTACCTTCTCGGGGGTCCCTGTGGCGAGTAGACAATCGTCTGGAGGCGTACGGGGCAACGCACAAGAAGTTGGAGAGGGCAGTTGCTGAACAGAGTGATCGAATTGTCTTGCTGGAAGCTGCGGGCGATGGGCGATGACGAGCGCAATCAGTCAAGGCGGCTTACCATGTGTATTGTAGGGCTGTCAGAGGGTCTGGATAGAACGAATGCAACCAGATACATGTCGAGGATGTTCAAGAATCTGGAAGATGAGAAGGTCATCGAGAGCATCCCGGAGTTGGTTCGTACCCACCTGTCATTGAGACAGACGCCGAGGGTGGGAAGCTGCCATGCGCTTCGATTGTGCGAATGCATACATTTCAAGATAAAGAAAAGATCCTGCGGTGAGCCAAGAAAATCTGGACTGTAGTTGGAAGAGGAATAGGGCCCTTTAATATACCCTCAAACTCCAGTGGTGAGTTTGGGAATGGCATTAAAAAAGAAATTTGAGATGCATGTAACAAGGGAATACCGATGATCAGGGGTGATTTTAATCTTCACAGAGATTGGCAAATCAAATTAGCCAGAATGCCGGAGAGGACGAATTCATGGACTGTTTACAGGATGGTTTTCTTGAAAAATATGTGGAGGATCCAACTAGAGAGCAGGCCCTCTTAAACAGGGTACTGTGTAATGAGAAAGGATTCATTGCCAATCTGGCTGTACAAGACCACTTGGGGATATGCGACCGTAACATAATCGAGTTTTTTTATCAAGATGCAGTGAAGTAGTTGATTCGTAAACTAGGGTGCTGAATCATCATATAGGGAACTATGAGGATTTGAGGCGTGTGTTGGCCTTGATAGATTGGGGAGAGTTATTAAAGGGATGACGGTGGATGGACACACAGCACGCATCAACACATGGGACAGGCACACAGGGGACATACACATAGCAGAACACGACACAGGAGACACGGGAGTCACCGATGATGACCTAGACTTCTCGCCACTGCTGTCTCCAAACCCTCAGCCAGCTCAGAGACTATCAGCTCGGTTCAGCTGTTTCGTGAGGAGGCTTCTGGGATACTTACTGGTGCGCACCAACCAGTCGCTCTGTTACAGAAACTGGAGGTCGGAGCAGCTGAGGGGCCGGAAGGTTGGAGGGCAGCCCGTCCCCCGAATTCAGCTGCTGCCCAGAGGGTCCGGTTTCCTGGAAAATCGACTCCCATCCATAAATTAGGTGCAGTCAGCGACCCAGAGAGCAGTGAAGGGGATAACGGCAGCTACCATCACTGCAGACGCAGTTGGAAGATTCCAACAGCTTGCAGGTGCAGGGAGTTCTTCCAGTCATGAGTGCCACCCAGGTCGAAAGTGCACGGCTGGCTTCCGCGGTGGAGGCTATGGGGGCGATGGGTCAGATTATGCAAGGCCTAGGGATATATGTGCAGTCGGGGACCGTGGCCAGGACATGACTGCCCACTGACTGGAAGCCATGTGCCAGACCCTGTAATCCGCATTCAAATATTTTCTACCAAAATAAATCACCTCGAACTTATCAGGGTTAAACTCCATCTCTCATTTTTCTGCACAGCTCTACATCCTATCAATGTCTCTTTGCAGCCTACAACAGCCCTCCACCTCATCCACTACTCCACCAATTTTGGTGTCATCAGCAAATTTACTGACCCACCCTTCAGCCCCCTCTGCCAAGTCATTGGTAAAAATCACAAATAGCAGAGGATCCAGCACTGATCCCTGTGGTACACCGCTGCTAACTGGTCTCCAGTCTGAAAATTTTACATCCATCACTACCGTCTGTCTTATATGTGATAGCTAGTTACTTATCTAATTGGTCAAATCCGTTCTTGGAACTGCATTAACATTTCTCTCGTCCATACACAATCGTTGGGCACCGTCTGGTTCAGGTACCATCACTGTGGATGAACTCCATTGGCGGCAACCAACTTCAATTATGGCATTTTTAAGCATACCCTCAAACTCCTTTTAATCTGTGCCAATGTCAAACGGTTAAGTCCATGTGGATGTTGTTTGATTGGAACAGCATTTCCCACATCTACATTATGTATAGCCATTTTTGTACTTCCCAATTTATCTCTACAAACTTGCCCATGTGATTTCAATAACACTTTTTCGTCTGTCCGTTTTTACTCTGGAAGGTAACTCAACAATTTATCCCACTTTTTAAGAACATCCTCGTATTCCAATTTAATTTGAGGTATGTCAAATTGACAGTCACCTGGATTCTGTTCGTCACTTCTAGTTAGAATCATTAACACCTTCTCCTTTTCCTCACCTTCCCTTTCAACATAACTTTTAAAGATATTCACATGATACGCTCGGTGAGTCTTCCTTCTATCTGGCGTTTTTACCTCATAATTCACCTTACTTAATTTCCTTTCGATCTGATAAGGTCCACAACACTTTGCTTTTAAAGGTTCACCTACCACTCATAACCATACTAATACTTAATCTCCACAGGTAAGACTACGAACTTTTGATATCTTGTCCACTACCCGTTTCCTCACATTTTGTGCAACGTTTAAATGTAGACTGGACAATTCAACTGCTCTATTTGATCGTTCCCTAAAAATTGACATGTAATCCTATCATGTAAGTTCCGACTGCCTTCTCACCAATTTTTCCTGAATCAATTTAAGTGATTATCTTACCTCATGACCAAAAATTAGTTGAAAAGTACTGAATTTGGTTGACTCATTAGGTGCATCCCTAATTGCAAACAGTACGAATGGAATTCCTTTATCCCAATCCTCGGGATATTCGTGACAATAAGCCCTCAACATTGTATTTCATGTCTGATGCCACCTTTCTAACGCTCCCTGGGATTCTGGATGGTACGCAGTTGATTTAAATTGTGTTATTCCTAAGCTTTCCGCAACTTCTTTGAATAACCTTGATGCAAAATTTGATCCTTGATCCGATTGTATTTCTGTTGGTAGTCCATATCTAGTAAAGAATATATATAACTCCTCCACAATCTTTTTAGCTGTAATATTATGTACCTGAATGCCCTCTGGAAACCTAGTAGACACATCCATTATCGTCAAAAGATATTAATTCGCACTTTTCGTTTTAGGAAGCGGTCCTACGCAAGCAATTAAGACCCTTTTAAAAGGTTCCTCAAATGCTGGAATGCGTATTAAGGGCGGTGGTTTTATCACTGCTTGAGGTTTCCATATCAATTGAGATGTGTAACATGATTGACAAAATGTAACTTCATCTTTATGTAGTCCAGGCCAATTAAAATGATTTTTTATTTTAGCTTGAATTTTCCGAACACCCAAACGATGTCCCACTTGTACCTCATGGGCAACTCGCAACACCTCCTTTCGCTACCCTACCGGCAATACTACTTGATGAACTTCTGCCCACTTTTCATTCGCCTGTATATGTAAAGGTTTGCATTTTCTACTCAAGATATCACTTTTACGGTAATAACACTGTGGTATACACTCAGATTCCTCTTGCGTATCTGCTTTCTGATACATCTGTTTAAGTTCTACATCTTTCTGTTGCAACTCCGCCAATTTTCCTGAACTAAAAATATCCGTCTCATCCCCCACCCGATCTTGTTCTTTTGCAAACGTCTGATCAAAAATCGTTTCTGATAATTGCACTTCGACTTCATCTTCACTCTTTGATTTCTCCTCTTGTCTTAACCTGTGACTTTGAGACCTTGTTACTACACAATCCGGAAAAATCCCAGGATACTCGTCCTTCAACACTTCAGTTGTCTGATTTTTCACTGGCTCATCAACCACAGTAGGCATCACTCCCACCTGAGATCCAGCTTTCCCATTATCCAAGATAAACTGTATTCCTAGACAAGATAGTTTCTCTATTACTCTTAATACCTCTTCCCCACTCTTCACTGGACTTTCCAACCTTGCCTTATACAATGGAAAACTACTCCTCTCACCCTTAATTCCACATATCACCAGCTTTTCGTGAGAAATTCCTTCCAAACTACATAACTCCCCATCTCTGACCATTAAAGATTGGCGAGCTCTCCTGTCTCCTAAAATTGGAAATTCTCTCCCTGCTCCCCATAGTAGGCTCACTTAGAAAATTAGGGGGCATGGAATACAGGGAACCTTGGCTCTCTGGATACATAATTGGCTGGTCGAAAAGAGACAGCGAGTGGTAGTGAATGGAAAGAATACCGCCTGGAGATCGGTGACCAGTGGTGTCCCGCAAGGATCAGTTCACAGACCTCTGCTCTTTGTGTTTTTTATAAATGACTTGGATGAGAAAGTAGAAGGGTGGATTAGTAGCTTTGCCGATGACGGGGCTGGTTTAGCACATTGGGCTAAATCGCTGGTTTTTAAAGCAGACCAAGGCAGGCCAGCAGCACGGTTCAATTCTCGTAACAGCCTACTCGAACAGGCGCTGGAATGTGGCGACTAGGGGCTTTTCACAATAACTTCATTTGAAGCCTACTTGTGCCAATAAGCGATTTTCATTTCATTTTATTTTCATGACAAAAAGGTTGATGGAGTTATAGGTAGTGTTGAGGGTTGTTTCAGGTTAGCACAGAACATTGCCAGGATGCAGAGCTCGACTGAGAAGTGGCAGATTGAGTTCAAACTTGACAAATGTGAGTGAATCGCTTTGGAAAGTCGAATTTGAATGCTGAATACAGAGTTGAAGACAGGATTCTAAGAAGTGCGGAGGAACAGAGGGATCTTGGCGTCCATGTACATAGATCTCTCAAAGTTGCCACCCAGATTGATCGGGTTATTATGAAGGCGTACAGTGTGTTGGCTTTCATTAACAGGGGGATTGATTTAAGAGAGGCGAGGATTGCCTGCAGCTTTATACAACTCTAGTTGGACCACACTTGGAATATTGTGTCCAGTTCTGGTCGCCTCATTATTAGAAGGATGTGGATGCTTTGGAGAGGGTACAGACGAGATTTACCAGGAGGCTGCCTGGACTGGAGGGCATGTCTTATGAAGATAGGTTGAGGGAGCTAGGGCTTTTCTCACTGGAGCGAAGAAGGCAGAGAGGTGACTTGATAGAGATGTACAAGGTGATGAGAGGCATGGATAGAGCGGATAGCCAGAGAGTTTTCCGCAGGGGGGGAAATGGCTGTAACGAGGGGACATACTTTTCAGGTGATTGGAGGAAGGTGTAGGAAAGATGGCAGAGGTCGGTTCTTTACAGCGAGTGGTGGGTGTGTGGAATGCACTGAAATCAGAAGTTGCGGAGTAAGAGTCAATAGGGACATTTAAGCGATTCTTAGACAGGCACATGGACAGTAATAAATTGAAGGGGGTAGGTTAGGTTGATGTTAGATTAGGATAAATGGATGGCACAACTTCGCGGGCTGAAGGGCCTGCGCTGAGCTGTACTGTTCCATGTTCTATGTTCCTCCTGATACACATGAGCAAACGTTACCCACACAAGCAAATTATTTAAAGGTAAATGGCACCTTCTTATCAATCACCTCTTGATCAGGAGGTACAATCGTCTGCACCTCCTTCGCTTCACTTAGGCTTTCCTTTACCACTTTAACAAACCCGAATGTCATATCCTGTTTTCCCAACACTGTGACTGCATGGCCTAGATTATTTTCGTGAAAACATTTGAAACTTTTCATTTCTTGTCCACCCTTACGGATATCGTTTTTAATCTGAGTTGCATTATCCTTAGTATCTTCCATCAGATCACCTTTGCCTCTCACAGATGAGGTTTTCTCATGTCCCCAGTTATTTCCCTCACAGGCTGGAACTGATGCCGGAAACCAAACTTTGATTTATGAACTAATTCATAATCATCTGCCATTTCTGCTGTTAATCTCGCAGATTTAACCCTCTGCTCTTCCACATGAGTGCTGAGTGCATCAGGATTTAATTTTTAAACTCGTCCAAAAGTAAAATTTCTCTGAGACCTTCATACGTTTGGTCTATTCTCAAAGCCCTTATCCATCTATCAAAATTACTATGTTTGATCCTTTCAAACTCCATGTCTGTTTGAACTGGTTCTTTCCTTACATTTCTAAACCTTTGCCTGTAGGCTTCAGGCACTCGTCCATACGCACCTAAGATAGGAATTTTAACTCCTCATACGTCCCAGATACCTTCTCTGAGAATGATGCAAGCACTTCACTAGTTCAACCTACCAGCTTTGTTTGAATGAGTATTACCCACATGTCCTGCGGCCATCTCATTTGTTTAAAGATAAATGAGTTCATGGCGCAAATCATCGTGAATGACTATGACTTCGTGGTCATTACTGAAACATGGTTAAAGGATGGTCACGACTGGGAGTTAAATATCCAAGGGTATCAAACTATTCGGAAGGACAGAGTGGATGGTAAGGGAGGTGGTGTAGCTCTGCTATTTAAGGATGACATCCGGGCAATAGTAAAGGACGACTACGGTGATATGGAGTATGAGGCTCAATCCATTTGGGTGGAAATCAGGAATAGTAAGGCAAAAAAGTCACTGATAGGAGTAGTCTATAGGCCACCAAATAGCAACATTATGGTGGGACAGGCAATAAACAAAGAAATAACGGATGCATGTAGAAATGGTTACGCAGTTATCATGGGGGATCGTAATCTACATGTCGATTGGTTAACCAGGTCGGTCAAGGCAGCATTCAGGAGGAGATTACAGAATGTATCCGCTATAGTGTCCTAGAACAGTATGTAATGGATCCTACGAGGGAACATGCTGTACTAGATCTGGTCCTGTGTAATGAGGCAGGATTGATTAATTGTTTCATCGTTAGGGATCATCTCGGAAGGAGCGATCACAGTATGGTGGAATTTAAAATACAGATGGAGGGTGAGAAGGTAAAATCAAACACTAGTGCTTTGTGCTTAAACAAAAGGAATTGCAACGGGATGAGAGAAGAGCTAGCTAAGGTCGACTGGGAGCAAAGACTTCATGGTGAAACAGTTGAGGAACAGTGGAGAACCTTGCAAGCGATTTATCACAGTGCTCAGCAAAGGTATATACCAACAAAAAGGAAGGACGGTAGAAAGAGGGAAAATCGACCGAGGATATCTAAGGAAATAAGGGAGAGTATCAAATTGAAGGAAAAAGCATACAAAGAGGCAAAGATTGGTGGGAGACGAGAGGACTGGGAAATCTTTAGGAGGCAACAGGAAGCTACTAAAAAAGCTATAAAGAAGAGAAAGATAGATTATGAGAGAAAACCTGCTCAGAATATAAAAACAGATAGTAAAAGGTTCCACAAATATATAAATCAAAGAAGAGTGGCTGAGGTAAATATTGGTCCTTTAGAGGATGAGAAGGGCGATTTAATGATGTATTAAAGTAAGTATTAATGTATGTAAAAATGTATTCTTTAATTAGAGAGTAGCTATGGTGTGGAATGGACTGTCTGCTGTGATAGTGGAGTCGGACACTTTAGGAACTTTCAAGCGGCTATTGCATAGGCACATGAAGCACACCAGAATGACAGGGAGTGGGATAGCGTGATCTTTTTTTCGGACAATGCTCGGCACAACATCGAGGGTAGAAGGGCCTATTCTGTGCTGTACTGTTCTATGTTCCAATGGGAGATGAGGAAATGGCTGAGGAACAGAACAGGATTTTTGGGTCGGTCTTCAAAGTGGAATACACAAATAACATGCCAGTGACTGATGGAAATAAGGCAATGACAGGTGAGGACCGTGAGATGATTGTTATCATGGAGGGTGTAGTGATGGGCAAGCTAATGGGGCTAAAGGTAGACAGGTCTCCCGGCCCTGATGGAGTGCATCCCAGAGTGCTAAAAGAGATGGCTAGGGAAATTGCAATGCAGTAGTGATAATTTACCAAAATTCACTAGACTCTTGTGTCGAGCTGGCGGATTGGAAATTAGCAAACGTGACACCACTGTTTTAAAAATGAGGTAGGTAGAAAGCTTAACTTCGGTAGTAGAGAAGATGCTGGAATCTATCATCAAGATAGAAATAGTGAGGCATCTGGATGGAAATTGTTCCATTGGGCAGACGCAACATGGGTTCAAAAAGGGCAGGTCGTGCCGATCAAATTTAGTGGAATTTTTTGAAGGCCATTGCCAGTGCGGTAGATAACGGGGAGCCAATGGATGTGGTATATTTGGATTTTCAGAAAGCCTTGACAAGTTGCCAGACAAAAGGTTGCTGCATCAGATAAAGCTGCGTGGCATTAAGGGTAAAGGAATAGCATGGATAGAGGATTGGTTAAAACATAGCACATAGGACGATACAGCGCAGTACAGGCGCTTCGGCCCACGATGTTGCACCGAAACAAAAGCCATCTAACCTACACTATGCCATTATCATCCATATGCTCATCCAATAAACCTTTAAATGCCCTCAATGTTGGCTCAGTTCACTACTGTTGCAGGTAGGGCATTCCACGGCCTCACCACTCTTTGCGTAACGAACCTACCTCTGACCTCTGTCCTATATCTATTACCCCTCTGTTTAAAGCTATGTCCCCTCGTGCTAGCCATTTCCATCCGCGGGAGAAGGCTCTCACTGTCCACCCTATCTAACCACCTGATCATTTTGTATGCCTCTATTAAGTCTCCTCTTAACCTTCTTCTCTCTAACGAAAACAACCTCAAGTCCATCAGCCTTTCCCCATAAGATTTTCCCTCCATACCAGGCAACATCCTGGTAAATCTCCTCTGCACCCGCTCCAAAGCTTCCACGTCCTTCCTATAATGCGGTGACCAGAACTGTACACAATACTCCAAATGCGGCCGTACCAGAGTTTTGTACAGCCGCAACATGACCTCATGACTCCGGAACTCAATCCCTCTACCAATAAAGGCCAACACTCCATAGGCCTTCTTCACAACCCTATCAACCTGGGTGGCAACTTTCAGGGATCTATGTACAGGGACACCTAGATCCCTCTGCTCATCCACACTTCCAAGAACTTTACCATTAGCCAAATATTCCGCATTCCTGTTATTCCTTCCAAAGTGAATCACCTCACACTTCTCTACATTAAACTCCATTTGCCACCTCTCAGCCCAGCTCTGCAGCTTATCTATGTCCCTCTGTAACCTGCTACATCCTTGCGCACTGTCGACAACACCACCGACTTTAGTGTTGTCTGCAAATTTACTCACCCACCCTTCTGCGCCCTCCTCTGGGTCATTTCTAAAAATGACAAACAGCAAAGGCCCCAGAACAGATCCTTGTGGTACGCCATTTGTAACTGAACTCCATTCTGAACATTTCCCATCAACCACCACCCTCTGTCTTCTTTCAGCTAGCCAATTTCTGATCCACATCTCGAAATCACCCTAAATGCCTAGCCTCCGTATTTTCTGCAAAGCCTACTGTGGGGAACCAAATCAAAAGCTTTACTGAATCCATATACACCACATCAACTGCTCTACCCTCGTCTACCTGTTCAGTCACCTTCTCAAAGAACTCGATAAGGTTTGTGAGGCATGACCTACCCTTCACAAAGCCATGCTGACTATCCCTGATCATATTATTCCTATCTAGATGATTATAAATCTTGTCTCTTATAATGACCTCAAAGATTTTACCCACAACAGACGTATGCTCACCGGTCTATAGTTGCCGGGGTTGTCTCTGCTCCCCTTTTTGAACAAAGGGACCACATTTGCTATCCTCCAGTCCTCTGGCACTATTCCTGTAGCCAATGATGGCATAAAAATCAAAGCCAAAGGCCCAGCAATCTCTTCCCTGGATTCCCAGAGAATCCTAGGATTAATCCCATCAGGCCCCGGGGACTTATCTATTTTCAGCCTGTCCAGTATTGCCAACACCTGTTCCCTACGTACCTCAATGCCATCTATTCTAATAGCCTTGGTCTCAGCATTCTCCTCCACAACATTCTCTTTTTCCTGAGTGAATACTGACGAAACTTTTTTATTTAGTATCTCGCCTATCTCTTCAGACTCCACACACAACTTCCCATCCCTGTCCTTGACTGGCTCTACTCTTACCCTAGTCATTCGTTTATTCCTGACATACCTATAGAAAGCTTTTGGGTTTTCCTTGATCCTACCTGCCAAATACTTCTCATGTCCCTTCCTTGCTCGTCTTAGCTCTCTCTTTAGATCCTTCCTCGCTACCTTGTAACTATCAATTGCCCCAACTGAAACTTCACACCTCATCTTCACATAGGCCTCCATCTTCCTCTTAACAAGAGATTCCACTTCTTTGGTAAACCACGGTTTCCTCGCTCGACGCCTTCCTCCCTGCCTGACCGGTACGTACTTATCAAGAACATGCAGTAGCTGTTCCTTGAACAAGCTCCACTTATCCAGAGTGCCCAACACTTGCAGCCTACTTCTCCAACCTATCCACCCGCCCCCCCCCCCCCCCAAGTCATATCTAATGGCATCATAATTGCCCTTCCCCCAGCTATAACTCTTGTCCTGCGGTGTCTACTTATCCCTTTCCATCACTAACGTAACCGTCACCAAATTGTGGTCACTGTCCCCAAAGCGCTCTCCTACCTCCAAATCCAACAACTGGCCTGGTTCATTCCCCAAAAGCAAATCCAATGTGGCCTCGCCTCTTGTTGGCCTGTCAACATATTGTGTCAGCAAACCCTCCTGCACACATTGCACAAAAAACGACCCATCTAATGTACTCGAACTATATCTTTTCCAGTCAATATTTGGAAAGTTAAAGTCTTCCATAATAACTACCCTGTTACTTTCGCTCTTATCCTGAATCATCTTCACCATCCTTTCCTCTACATCCCTAGAACTAATTGGAGGCCTATAGAAAACTCCCAACAGGGTGACCTCTCCTTTCCTGTTTCTAACCTCAGCCCATACTACCTCGGAAGATGAGTCCCCATCTAGCGTCCTCTCCGCCACTGTAATACTGCTCTTGACTAGCAGCGCCACACCTCCCCCTCTTTTGCATCCTTCACTGAGCTTACTAAAACACCTAAACCCCAGAACCTGCAACATCCATTCGTGTCCCTGCTCTATCCATGTCTCCGAAATGGCCACAACATCGAAGTCCCAGGTACCAACCCATGCTGCCAGTTCTCCTACCTTATTTGTGTACTCCTCGCATTGAAGTAGACACACTTCAAACCACCTACCTGAACATTGGCCCACTCCTGCAAAGTCAAATCTGTGCTCCTGACCTCTATACTCTCATTCTCCCGTACCCTAAATCTACAATTCAGGTTCCCATGCCCCTGCTGCATTAGTTTAAACCCCCCCCCCCAAAGAGCACTAACAAATCTCCCCCCCCCCCCCCCCCAGGACATTTGTGCCCCTCAGGTTCAGATGTAGACCATCTTGTCTGTAGAGGTCCCACCTTCCCCAGAAAGAGCCCCAGTTATCCAGAAATCTGAATTCCTCCCGCCTGCACCATCACTGTAGCCACGTGTTTAATTGCTCTCTCTCCCTATTCCTCATCTCATTATCACGTGGCAAGGGCAACAACCCAGAGATAACAACTCTGTTTGTTCTCCTTCTGAGCTTCCATCCTAGCTCCATGAAAGCCTGCCTGACATCCTTGTCCCCTTTCCTACCTATGTCGTTAGTGCCAATGTGGACCACGAATTGGGGCTGCTTCCGCTCCCCCTTAAGGACCCGGAAAACACAATCCGAGACATCACGTACCCTTGCACCTGGGAGGCAACATACCAAACGTGAGTTTCTCTCGCTCCCACAAAATCTCCTATCTGTGGCCCTGACTATCGAGTCCCCAACTACTAATGCTCAGCTCCTCTCCCCCTTCCCTTCTGAGCAACAGGGACATACTCCGTGCCAGAGGCCTGTACCCCATGGCTTATCCCTGGTAAGTCACCCCCCCCCCACAAGTTTCCAAAGCGGTATACTTGTTACTCAGGGGAACGACCACAGGGGATCCCTGCACTGACTGCTTCTTCCCAGTCCCTCTTACAGTTACCCATATATCTCCAACCTTTGGTGTAACTAATTCCCTGAAGCTGCTATCTATGACCCCCATTGCCTCCCGAATGATCCAAAGTTCATCCAACTCCAGCTCCAGTTCTCTAACTCGGTCTTGGAGAAGCTGGAGATGGCTGCACTTCCTGCAGGTAAAATCAGCAGGGACACTAACGGCATCCCTCAACTCAAACATCCTGCAGGAGGAACATTGCACTCCCTTCCCTGCCATCCCTCTAACTTCGAACCAGGATCTGGCTAATAAATATGTCTAAAAATTTTTTTTTAAAAATAATAATATAATATGGCACTTTCCTCACACCAATGGGTTTTATTATTAGGTTAGAGGAGGAGGGCGGGTGGGAGACACTACACGTGTAGTGTCTCTGGTTTCCTCGCCACCAGAATTTATTGGTGGGCGGAGGGTGGGGGGGGGGGGGGTGGTGGGGGGACCTTCCCCAGTAGTCCTCGGGTCGAACTTCCGGTTCGAACTTTCGGTTCCCGCCTTAAAAATGTTTTTAAAAAATAAAACAGCAAAGAACAGAAACGGGACCAGGTAAGTGTTTCAAACTCAAATACTCACCCAGCCCCAGCACGCCGCTCCCGCCAAAACCCCAAGTGCTGCTCCTGCAAGGTAAGTGATTTTAAACTCAAATACTCACTCACTGGCTGCCCCGGCACGCCGCTCCCGTCGAAACCCCAAGTGCTGCTCCTGCAAGGTAAGTGATTTTAAACTCAAATACTCACCTACCGGCAGCCCCTGCACGCCGCTTCCCAGAAGTCCTCGGGTCGAACTTCCGGTTCGAACTTCCGGTTCCCGCCTTAAAAAAAAAATTAAAAATTAAACAGCAAAGAAGAACAGAAACGGGACCAGGTAAGAGTTTCAAACTCAAATACTCACCCGGCCCCAGCACGCCGCTCCATCAAAATTCCAAGTGCTGCTCCTGCAAGGTAAGTGATTTAAACTCAAATACTCACTCACCGGCAGCCCCTGCACGCCGCTCCCGCCGAAATTCTAAGTGCTGCTTCTGCAAGCTAAGTGATTTTAAACTCAAATACTCACCTACCGGCAGCCCCTGCACGCCGCTTGCCAGAAGTCCGCGGGTCGACCATCCGGTTCCCGCCTTAAAAAAGTTTTTAAAAAATAAAACAGCAAAGAAGAACAGAAACGGGACCAGGTAAGTGTTTCAAACTCAAATACTCACCCAGCCCCAGCACGCCGCTCCCGCCGAAACTCCAAGTGCTGCTTCTGCAAGCTAAGTGATTTTAAACTCAAATACTCACCTACCGGCAGCCCCTGCACTCCGCTTCCCAGAAGTCCTCGGGTCGAACTTCCGGTTCGAACTTCCGTTTCACGCCTTAAAAAAAAATTAAAAATTAAACAGCAAAGAAGAACAGAAACGGGACCAGGTAAGTGTTTCAAACTCAAATACTCACCCACCGGCAGCCCCTGCACGCCGCTCCCGCCGAAATTCTAAGTTAAGGTTAATTAATAGGAAGCAAAGAGTGGGGATTAATGGGTGTTTCTCTGCTTGGCAACCTGTAGCTAGTGGTGTTCCTCAGGGATCAGAGTTCAGCCCACAATTGTTCACAATTTACATAGATGATTTGGAGTTGGGGACCAAAGGCAACGTGGCCAAGTTTGCAGATGACACTAAGATGAGTGGTGAAGCAAAATTTGCAGAGGATACCGGAAGTCTGGATAGGTTAGCTGAATGGGCTAGAGTCTGGCAGATGGAATACAATGTTGACAAATGTGAGGTTATCCATTTTTGTAGGATAAACAGCAAAAGGGATTATTATTTAAATGATAAAATATTATAACATGCTGCTGTGCGCAGAGACCTGGGTGTGCTAGTGCTTGAGTCGCAAAAAGTTGGTTTACAGGTGCAACAGGTGATTAAGAAGGCGAATGGAATGTTATCCTTTATTGCTAGAGGGATGGCGTTTATGAGTAGGGATGTTATGCTGCAATTTATAAGGTGTTAGTGAGGCTACACCTGGAGAATTGTGTTCAGTTTACCTGAGAAAGGACGTATTGGCACCTGGGTGTGCAGAGGAGATTCACTAGGTTAATCCCAAGCTGAAGGGCTTGGATTACAAGGAGAGGTTGAATAGACTGCGACTGTACTCGTTAGAATTTAGAAGGATGAGGGGGTATCTTATAGAAACATATAAAATTAGGAAGGGAAGATATAGGATAGATGCCAGCAGGTTGTTTCCACTGGCGGGTGAAAGCAGAACTAGGGGGCAGAGCCTCAAAATAAGGGGAAGTAGATTTAGGACTCAGTTTAGGAGGAACTTGTTCACCCAAAGGGTTGTGAACCGATGGAATTCCTTGCCCAGTGAAGCCGTTGACGCACCTTCATTAAATGTTTTTAAGATAACGAATTGATTAACGGTTATGGTGTTCGTGCATGAAAGTGGAGCTAAGTCCTCAAAAGATCATTCATGATCTCATTGAATGGCGGAGCAGGCTCGAGGGGCCAGATGGCCAACTCCTGCTAGTTCTTATATTTTTATAAGACCATAAGACATATGAGCGGAAGTAAGGCCATTCGGCCCATTGAATCCACTCCACCATTCAATCATGGCTGATTTCAACTCCATTTACCCGCTCTCTCCATAGCCCTTAATTCCTTGAGAAATCAAGAATTTATCAACTTCTGTTGTAAAGACACTCAACGTCCCGGCCTCCACCGCCCTCTGTGGCAATGAATTCCACAGACCCACCACTCTCTGGCTGAATAAATTTCTCCTCATCTCTGTTCTAAAGTGACTCCCTTTTATTCTAAGGCTGTGCCCCCGGGTCCTAGTCTCCCCTGCTAATGGAAACAAATTCCCTACATCCACCCTATCTAAGCCATTCATTATCTTGTAAGTTTCTATTAGATCGCCCCCAACCTCCTAAACTCCAATGAATATAATCCCAGGATCCTCAGATGTTCATCGTATGTTAGGCCTACCATTCCTGGGATCATCCGTGTGATTCTCCGCTGGACCCGCTCCAGTGCCAGTATGTCCTTCCTGAGGTGTGGGGCCCAAAATTGCTCACAGTATTCTAAATGGGGCCTAACCAATGCTTTAGAAAGCTTCAGAAGTACATCCCTGCTTTTATATTCCAAGCCTCTTGAGATGAATGACAACATTGCATTTGCTTTCTTAATTACGGACTCAACCTGCAAGTTTACCTTTAGAGAACCCTGGACTAGGACTCCCAAGTCCCTTTGCACTTCAGCATTATGAATTTTGTCACCGTTTAGAAAATAGTCCATGCCTCTATTCTTTTTTCCAAAGTGCAAGACCTTGCAATTGCCCACGTTGAATTTTATCAGACATTTCTTGGACCACTATCCTAAACTGTCTAAATCTCTCTGCAGCCTCCGCACCTCCTCCATACTACCTGTCCCTCCACCTATCTTTGTATCATCGGCAAACTTAGCCAGAATGCCCGCAGTCCCGTCATCTAGATCGTTAATATATAAAGAGAACAGCTGTGGCCCCAACACTGAACCATGCGGGACACCACTCGTCACCGGTTGCCATTCCGAAAAAGAACCTTTTATCCCAACTCTCTGCCTTCTGCCTGACAGCCAATCGTCAATCCATGTTAGTACCTTGCCTCGAATACCATGGGCCCTTATTTTACTCTGCAGTCTCCCGTGAGGCACCTTATCAAAGGCCTTTTGGAAGTCAAGATTGATAACATCCATTTGCTCTCTTTGGTCTAACCTATTTGTTATCTCTTCAAAGAACTCTAACACGTTTGTCAGCACGACCTCCCCTTACTAAGTCCATGCTGACTTGTCCTAATCTGACCCTGCACTTCCAAGAATTTAGAAATTTAGAAATCTCATCCTTAACAATGGATTCTAGAATCTTGCCAACAACCGAGGTTAGGCTAATTGGCCTATAATTTTCCATCTTTTTCCTTGTTCCCTTCTTGAACAGGGGGGTTAGAACAGCGATTTTCCAATCCTCTGGGACTTTCCATGACTCCAGTGACTTTTGAAAGATCATAACTAACACCTCCACTATTTCTTCAGCTATCTCCTTTAGAACTCTAGGATATAGTCCATCTGGGCCCGGAGATTAATCAATTTTTAGACCTCTTAGTTTCTCTAGCACTTTCTCCTTTGTGATGGCTACCATATTCAACTCTGCCCCCTGACTCTCCGGAATTGTTGGGATATTACTCATGTCTTCTACTGTGAAGACTGACGCAAAGTACTTATTTAGTTCCTCAGCTATTTCCTTGTCTCCCATCACAAAATTACCAGCGTCATTTTGGAGCGGCCCAATGTCAACTTTTGCCTCCCGTTTGTTTTTAATGTATTTAAAAAAACTTTTACTATCATTCCTAATGTTACTGGCTAGCCTACCTTCATATTTGATCCTCTCTCTCCTTATTTCTCTCTTTGTTATCCTCTGTTTGTTTTTGTAACCTTCCCAATCTTCTGACTTCCCACTACTCTTTGCCACATTATAGGCTTTCTCTTTTGCTTTGATGCATTCCCTAACTTCCTTTGTCAGCCATGGCTGCCTAACCCCACTCTGATAACCTTTCTTTTCTTTGTGATGAACCTTTGTACTGTGTCCTCAATTACTCCCAGAAACCCCTGCCATTGCTGTTCTACTGTCTTTCCCACTAGGCTCTGCTCCCAGTCGATTGTCGTCAGTTCCTCCCTCATGCCCCTGTAGTTACCTTTATTTAACTGTAACACCTTTACGTCTGATTCTACCTTCTTTCTTTCAAATTGGAGATTGAATTCTACCATATTATGATCACTGCCTCCTAAGTGCTCCCTTACTTTACTGGCTCATTACATGACACTAAGTCCAGAATGGCATGTTCCCTCGTGGGCTCCATCACAAGCTGTTCCAAAAAGCCTTCCTGTAAACATTCAATGAATTCCCTTTCCTTGGCTCCACTGGCAGCATTATTTACCCAGTCCACCTGCATATTGAAGTCCCCCATGATCACTGTGACCTTGCCTTTCTGACATGTACTTTCTATTTCGTGGTGCATTTTGTGCCCCCGGTCCTGACCACTATTAGGAGGCCTGTACATAACTCCCGTTATGGTTTTTTTGCCTTTGTGATTCCTCAACTCTACCCACACAGACTCCACATCATCTGACCCTATGTCATTTAGTGCTATTGATTTAATTGCATTCCTAATTAACAAGGCAACCCCGCCCCCTCTGCCCACCTCCCTGTCTTTTTGATAGGTTGTGAATCCCTGGATGTTTAAATGCCAGTCCTGAACCCCCTGCAACCATGTCTCTGTGATGCCTACCACATCATACCTGCCAGTCACAATCTGGGCCACAAGCTCATCTACCTTGTTCCGTATACTGCGCGCATTTAAAAATAGCACCTTTAATTCTCTATTGACCGTCCCTTTTTGTTTTCTTAGTGTGGTGGACCTTGGTTTAATGAGCCTTTCCGTACACTGTGTCAAATTTTGTGGGATGGGGACTATCGTAACCTCTCCTGAGTTTTGTCTTTTTGTGTTTTTTTGTATTCCTAAGCAGCTACGCTTCCAACTGATTACTTCATCTCTTGGTTCCCTGACTTTCCCTCCCCCCCCCCCTCGCCCCAATCATTAGTTTAAAGTCCTATTGACCACCCTATTTATTCTTTTCGCCAGAACACTGGTTCCAGCTCGGTTCAGGTGGAGACCATCCCAACGGTATAGGTCACCCCTGTCCCAAAACTGATGCCAGTGTCCCATGAAAAGCAACCCCTCTTTCCCACACCACTCTTTCAGCCACGTGTTAACTTCCCTTATTCTTGCCTCCCTATGCCAACTTGCACGTGGCTCGGGCAGTAATCCGGAGATTATGACCCTGAGGACCTGTTTTTAAATTTGAATCCTAGCTCTTTATAATCTCTAAACATGTTCTCTTTCCTAGACTTGCCTATGTTGTTGGTACCGACATGGACCACAATAACTGGATCCTCCCCCTCCCTCTCCAGTATCCTTTCAAACTGGTCAGAGATGTCCCGCACGCTAGCTCCGGGCAGGCAACATACCATGCGGGACTCTTTATCGTGCTCACAAAGGATACTATCTATCCCCCTGATAATAGAATCCCCTACAACTACAACTTGCCTATTTACTCCCTCCCCTTGAATGGCCTGCTGAACCATAGTGCCTTGGTCAGCTGACTCATCCTTCCTGCAGCCCTGTTCGCCATCCACACAGGGAGCAAGTGCCTCATACCTGTTGGACAGAGTCAAGGGCTGAGGCTCCTGAGTTCCTGACTGCTGGTTCCCTTTACCTGCCTGACTTGCAGTCACACCCTGCTGTCCCTGGCCACTGGCAGGATTTAAACTACTTATTCTGACAGGTGTGACTGCCTCCTGAAACACAGTGTCCAGGTAAGTCTCCCCCTCCCGGATGTGCCTCAGTGTTTGAAGCTCAGACTCCAGCTCATCAATTCTGAGCCGGAGCTCTTCGAACAGCCAACACTTACTGCAGATGTGGTCGCTGCAGCTCGCAATGGGATCTGCCAGCCCCCACATCAAGCAGCTCAAGCGCATCACCTGACCAGCCATCACTAATTAATTAATTAGTTTAATTTAAGTTTGAGTTTAGCTGTGTTTTCTTTTTTAAATTTGGGGCGGATTTGCTATCAACCACTCAGATCACAGTCTCCCTCTATTTAAATCTATTTAAATAGATCCCCACCAAGCCTTCGACTTTGACGCTCTTTCACTTCATCCTCATCTCTATCTTCAAACTGTACATTTCCGTTCAAATCCGCTAATTTTATCTGACTGTCATGTTTCATGGCTATTTTCCAAAGTTCATACTCACGCTCTCTTTTTTTTTTCCTCTCTCTCTCTTTCGTATTCAAGCTGCTTTAATTCTTTCTCATGTTCCATTTGTTTAATTTGTAACTGAATTTTTGCCATTTCCAATGCTTCAAACTGTATCTCAGGCATTTTTAAGTGCTTTGCCACCAACATAATTACCTCATCTTTTTGCATTTTGTTCGGTAATGTTAACTGCAATGTTTGTGCCAAATCGAAGACTGCTTTTAGTCTCTGGCCGTAAGGTAATGCGTGTGACCGACTCCAACCCCAAAAACCTCAGAGCCTCTGAAAGAGGCATTGTTCAAAACACTCTGTACTTAAACTGAAATACCAAACCTGAAAAGCAACAACAATATGCTCACCCCTCACTGTCTTTAGGTTCACAAAGCCAATCCAATGGATATAATTTTAACCCCCTCGTGCCTCCAATTTGTTATGGGCCATGGTTTGGAGAACCCCAAACTGTATTATGGAGTTCACCTGACCCGAAACGTTTTATATATTGTGGTCTGGGGAGCACATTAAAAAACCCACCATCACTCATGCTCTCCCTTCCTTCATGCTCTCTCATTCTCTCACGCTTTCTCCCTCGCGCACACTCAATCTCCCTCTTGCGCTAGTTGCCTCTCTAACTTCCAGCCCCTTTCCCACTCTCTCCACCTCTATTATGTGGGAGTTCCGGGATCCGTCCGATGCCCCTGACCCCTTCATGACGGCTCTGGAGCTGCGGATGGACTCACTTTGGAGCATTCGCGGTGCTGATGAGATCCTGGATACCACGTTATATGAGTTGGTCACACCGCAGATTAGGATTGGTGAGGGAGACAGGGAATGGGTGACCAAAATGCAGAGAAAGATCAGGAAGGCAGCGCAGGTGTCCCCTGCGGTCATCTCCCTCCAAAATAGGTATACCGTTTTGGATACTGTTGAGGGAGATGACTCACCAGGGGAAGGCAGTAGTAGCCAGGCTCATGGCACCGTGGCTGGCTCTGCTGCACAGAAGAGCGGGAAAAAGACTGGCAGTGCTATTGTCATAGCGGATTCAATCGTAAGGGGAGTAGACATGCGTTTCTGTGGTCGAAAACGAGACCCCCGAATGGTATGTTGCCTCCAGGGTGCACGGTCAGGGATGTCTCTGATCGGCTGCAGGACATACTGAAGGGTGAGGGTGAACAGCCAGTTCTCGTGGTGCATAGAGGCACCAACGATAAAAGTAACAAACGGGATGTGGTGCTACAATCATAATTTAGGGAGTTTGGAGATACGTTAAAAAGTAGGACCTCAAAGGTAGTAATGTCAGGATTGCTACCAGAGTCACGAGACAGTCAGAGTTGAAATTCAAGAATAGTCAGAATGAATACGTGGCTTGAGAGATGGTGCAGGAGGGAGGGGTTCAAATTTGTGGTACATTAGAACCCGTTCTGGGGGCGGTGGGACCATTACAAATCGGATGGTCTACACCTGGGCAGGACTGGAACCAATGTCCTAGGGGGTACTTTTGATAACACTGTTGGGGAGGTTTCAAATAAACGTGGCAGGGGGATGGGAGCCAGATTAGGAAGTTAGAGGTCAGTAAAGAGACAGCAACTAAAGCCAGTAAGGTACTAGATAATAAACTCAATGTGACAAAGGGGAAGAGTAGTCAGGGAAGAGATGATGAACGCAAATGGACAGGTCATCTGAGGTGCATTTGTTTCAATGCGAGAAGTGTAGCAGGTACGGTAGATGAATTTAGGGCTTGGATTAGTACCTGGGAATATGATGTTATTGGCATTACAGAGACATGGGTGAGGGAAGGGCAAGGCTGGCAACTAAATATCCCAGGGTATTGATGCTTCAGGAGGGATAGAGAGGGAGGTAAAAGTGGTGGAGGAGTTGCATGACTGGTCAGAGATGATATCACAGCTATGATTAAGGAGGACACAATGCAGGATTCGAGCACTGAGACAATATGGGTAGAGCTAAGAAATAGGAAGGGTGCACTAACATTGGTGGGACTTTACTGCAGGCCTCCCAAAAGCGAGCGTGAAGTAGAGGTACAAATATGTAGACAGATTATAGAAAAATGTCGGAGCAATAGGGTGGTCGTGATGGGAGATTTTAACTTCCCCAACATTGAATGGGACTCGTGTAGTGTTGGAGGCGTAGATGGAGCAGAATTTGTAAGGAGCATGCAGGAGAGTTTTTTAGAGCAGTATGTAAATAGTCCAATTCGGGAAAGGGCCATACTGGACCTGGTGTTGGGGAGTGATCCCGGCCAGGTGGTTAAAGTTTAGTCGGTGATTACTTTGGGAATAGCGATCACAATTCCGTAAGTTTTAGAATACTCATGGACAAAGACGAGAGTGGTCCAAAAGAAAGAGTGCTAAATTGGGGAAAGGCCAAGTATAACAAAATTCGGCAGGAGCTGGGGAATGTGGATTGGGAGCAGCTCTTTAAGGGTAAATCCACATTTGAAATGTGGGAGTCTTTTAAGGAAAGGTTGGTTAGAGTGCAGGGCAGACATGTCCCTGTGAAAATGAGGGATAGAAATGGCAAGATTATGGAACCATGGATGACGGGTGGAATTGTGAGACTAGCTAAGATGAAACAGGAAGCATACATAAGATCTAGGCGACTTAAATCTGATGAAGCTTTGGTGGAATATCGGGAAAGTAGGACAAATCTCAAACGCGCAATAAAGAGGGCTAAAAGAGTCATGTAATATCTTTGGCTAACAGGGATAAGGAAACTCCCAAAGCCTTTTATTCGTGTATAAGGAGCAAGAGGGTAACTAGAGAAAGGATTGGCCCACTCAAAGACAAAAGAGGGAATCTATGCGTGGAGTCAGAGGAAATGGGTGAGATTCTGAATGAGTACTTTGCATCGGGATTCACCAAGGAGAGGGACATGACAGATGTTGAGGCTAAGGATGGATGTTTAAATACTCTAGGTCAAGTCGGAATAAGGAAGGGGGACGTTTTGGGTATTCTAAAAGGCATTAAGGTGGACAAGTACCCAAGTCCGGATGGAATCTATCCCAGGGAAGCGAGAGAAGAAGTAGCTGAACCCTTAACAGATATCTTTGCAGAATTCTTGAGCACGGGTGAGGTCCCGGAGGACCGGAGAATTGCTAATGTTGTCACTTTGTTTAAGAAGGGTAGCAGGGATAATCGAGGGAATTATAGACCTGTGAGCTTGACGTCAGTGGTGGCAAACTATTGGAGAAGATACTGCGGGATAGGATCTATTCACATTTGGAAGAAAATGGACTTATCAGTGATAGGCAGCCTGGTTTTGTGAAGGGAAGGTCATGTCTTACAAACCTAATAGAATTCTTTGAGGAAGTGACAGCGTTAATTGACGAGGGAAGGGCTGTAGATGTCATATACATGAATTTCAGTAAGGCGTTTGATAAAGTTTCCCATGGCAGCTTGATGGAAAAAGTGAAGTCGTATGGGGTTCAGGTACGAGCTAGCTGGATAAAGAACTGGCTGTGCAACAGGAGACAGAGAGTAGTGGTGGAAGGGAGTGTCTCAAAATGGAGAAAGGTGACTAGTGGTGTTCCACAGGGATCCTTGCTCGGACCACTGTTGTTTGTGATATACATAAATGATCTGGACGAAGGTATAGGTAGTCTGATTAGCAAGTTTGCAGTTACTAAGATTGGTGGAGTTGCAGATAGCGAGGAAGACTGTCAGAGAATACAGCAAAATATAAATAGATTGGAGAGTTGGGCAGATAAATGGCAGATGGAGTTCAATCCAGGCAAATGCGAGGTGATGCATTTTGGAAGATCAAAAGTGGTGGCCTTGTTGGGGAGAAACATTCCATATCAATCTACCAGGCCCTAGACAGATTGGGGCTCTGTTGAGCCATCTGGATCCGGAGCCTGCCGAATTGCCGGTACCTTTCCTTCCACTGGCTGAAAACCGTAGCGGCCTAACAGATAGACGAGGTCCGTTATTTGGGCGGCGTTGAAGGCGCATTTCTCCGGCAGGAGGCGAACCGCAGCTTGCTCCAAACGCCTCAGCAGCTCGAACAGGTTTTCCAGATCTCCCTGGTCAGACGGGCACGTGATCAGGAACTGGCCTTGAATGACCCCAACGTGAGGTAGATTTTTCATGATGTTCAGCTTTATGAGTGTAACATTGCGTATGTGGAGGATACCCAAAGGGGTTTCGGGTGTACTCAAGTAGCCCTCAGTGCATGTTCACCGTTACGAAGCGTCTGGACTCAGTAAACAGGACTAACTGGAGGAAAACTTGGTTCATGTCGAATTCGCAAACGTACGTCCTCTGCTGAGCTTTGCGTACAGGTCGTACGTGGATGTAGCGTGGCTGGCCCATGCTTAATGGGGCCACAGCACCTTTCATGGTTCACAAGCGACCCTGGAAGAACGATGGATATATTGTTAGAACCCCTTCAGGGCCATGTGGGTGCATGCTGCACACTCCCTGTCAATATAATCGGAGTTGACATAATCAGTCATGCCCCAGCATGCTCGGACCATTCCCTTGAACCACCGCCAGAGGGCGATCGGCAGGTTGTTGACCGTACGTGACCGGACAGTTGACGTGCCCGCTATTGATAGTGTTGCCCCGTAAATGTGGCCAGCCTTGTGTTGGTGTCCAACATAGTGAATGATTGATGACCAACGAAATAAAGTTGAAAATTCAGCGAAACTACAGATCCTGCAGAACCAATGTCGAGCTTCCTGCAGATTGGATGACAATTGATTTGCAGAGTTTTCAGGATGGGCGCGACGCTTCGTGCAGCCACACAGTGGAACTACTCATTGCTGCTGAGGTCGTCTTCCAGGTAGTATGCCCTGGCACATTGGAGCCGTCCATCCTGGTACTCAGCAGGCAGGCAGATCCTCACTGGGCCTACAATTCCCCTCTGTGGTCTCTGTGGGCTGTTCCAGCCCCCACTGGTTGGTGGTCGTAATCCTGTTCCTCCTGGTCAGGGAAGAAAGCGTACGGTGTTCATGGCCTTTATTATGGCGGTCCGTGTTTCTCCGGCTGGTGTCCCACTGCCACAGACCGGCTTCTTCAGTTCTAGCCGAAGGCGATTGACGCTCACTTATGTGTTCTTGCCTCAAACCGCCTGTGGTTGCGTTAAACGTCCCAGCTTTCCAATATGTGGCATGTCTGTGATAATTGGTCAAATCTCCGAGGCCTAGAAACTATGGACTGCGTTCGCTGCAACCGGTATCGACGGGAACTGCATCCTATCCTAATGGCCAGTGTGTATCTCCATTGTATATCTGCATTATTGAGAATGCACAGACGATACGTAGAAATTAACGAGCAAGATTTATTGCAACACAAATCCAAACCGCCTACATTCTCCTGAGACTATCCTTCCCCACTCTGCACCCAGGTTGGAGTTGTTCTGCGAGTTTGGGCTCTCCTTAAAGGGAAAGTTCATTTTCTGAGGAGGTCATATCAAACCACACGCTCCTGATACCAGGAGGTCCGCTGGTGTTATAATGTTAACCGTATGTGGTCACGCAAATTGGCTTCTTTTCTGAGAACGGGGTGTCTTAACTAACCAGTTGTAGTCCCTACACTTGTGTCCTTTCTGTGAGGACAGAGTGTCTCTATTTAACCATTTGTGGTCGGTATTGTGTCTCTTTCCTGGGAAAAACGTGTCTGTCTCTATACAGTTGTGGTCACTGACAGTTGTGCTTTAAATTATTTCTAAGATATTGATCATTTTAGTTAATTGGACATTGCTGATGGAGTCACGTTGTTAGCTGTGAAACCTCCTGCACTTCGACCAGTTTTACTCTAAGGAGTCTTCATTTGTGAGACGAGCAAAGTACAAGTGTATAATTAAACCAATTTTATTTATTTATCAAACAGTAAAACAGCTATCCCTCTTAAATTATCCCAATCAATAGCAGTCACAATATTATTAATACAATTAAGACAATGATTTATTCTAGCTGCAGTTCTGATCTGTTGAGTCTCGATTTCCTCAAAGCCTTCGTCCAATGAAGTGGGGCTTGCTTGCTTCTTCCGTCCGTCTCGTGTCGTCACTCCATCCTTTCAGTTACATCTCACTGTGTTCACTGGGGAAGGTCTTGGTTCTGGATCGTTATCGCCCTCTTCATGCCTTTCTAGAAAGTTCCGTGGCACTCTGCCAATGAGGTCTGGGGACGGGGTCGGAAGACCCAGTAGAGGAGGCGATGGCAACTCAGCAGCAGAACAGGAAGCCATCCCCAGGTGTGCATCTCTCGGTGTACTATTTGCACAGAACCTTGTACAATATAAGTAACAGCGGGAAATCTGGGTGTCAGAATGTCTAGCTTTATCTGTGCAACCCAAAACAATCAAACGATATGAATATGACCGATCCTGTCATGATGTTTTGCTGATAGAGCGGGTCTGGACATGTCCTGGCAGTCTGTCAGCGTTCAGTGTATTTCAAATTGGCCATGTTCGAATTCTCACCAGGTCTGCCTGGGACTGACTAAGGTTTTATTTAAGATGTCCAACTGTTAGATTTAAGTGTCAAATTTTATGTCGGGCCTAAAATCCAGGCCTCTATCCTTTTTACCACAACATTCAAAACAGAGATCGATTCTTCAGGACGAATCATCAAAGACAATTCCTCACTACGACCATAAGACAAAGGAGCAGAATTAGGCATCTCGGCCCATAAAGTCTGCTCTGCCATTCAATCATGGTGATATTTTCTCATCCCTATTCAACTGCCTTCTCCCCAAAACCCTTTTCCACTTATAAATCTGCAACCTATGTATCTCTGTCTTAAAAACACTCAGTAATTTGGCCTCCACATCCTTCTGCGGCAAAGAGCTCCATAGGTTCACGACTTTCTTGCTGAAAGAAATCCTCCTCATCTGTTTTAAGGGATCGTCCCTTTAATCTGAGATGGTGTCCTCTGGTTCTAGTTTCTCCTACAATTGGAAACATCCTCTCCACATCCACTCTATCCAGGCCTCGCAGTATCCTGTAAGTTTCATTATCCACCCCCCCCTCATCCTTCTAAACTCCAACGAATACAGACCCAGAGTCCTCAACCGTTCCTCATACGACAATTTCTTAATTTCAGGGGTCATTCTTGTGAACCTCATCTGGACCCTTTCCATCGCCAACACATCCTTCCTTAGATACAGACCCAAAACTGCTCACGATACTCCAACTTGGGTCTGACCAGAGCCTTATATAGCCTCAGAAGTACCTCCCTGGTCCTGTATTCTACCCTCTTGACAAAAATGCTAACATTGCATTTGCCTTCTTAACTGCCGACTGAACCTGCGCATTAACATTAAGAGAATCGTGAACAAGGACTCCCAAATCCCTTTCTGCTGCTGTGAACAAATCAGACTGGCTGCTCACACACAACGCGCCAGATCATTCATTCCAGTCACTCCAAAGAGAAACGATGCTGGAACATTGAGCCGAAAGCAAATCAAAGAGAAAAACACAGTGGAAATGTCCCGGATATCTGACAGCGTCTGGGCAGGAGTGCGAAACAGACTTAACCTTGAATCAACATTTCCTACAGATAAATATGAATGACGCACGTAAAGGGCAGATTTGTGGGAGGATAACAGCGTGTGTGTGATTGTCTGGAAATCAGGAATAGATTAAATAGGAAACGCCTTCACCAATTACACTCCCACGCTGACAAATATTGAAAGGAACGAATTTCCTCTAAAACTCTCGAGCAGAGGTTTAACATTGCTTCAGTTATTATTTGAGTGTCCCCCAAATTGACTACATTAAGATTGACATCAACCGTTTGTGGTCTCTGTCTTATTCTGTGTAACTGACAGCGCGTGTGTCTATGTGTGAGGCCTGTGTGTCTGCGAATGTGCCTTGCTGCCTACCAATGTGTCTGTGTGTGAGTCTGCGGACACGTAAACCTCTCTTTATGTGTGTCTGTGTGCATCTGTGTGTATATGAAAGAGTACTTGTGTGTGTCTGTGAATATGTGTGTTTACTCTGGTGCTACGGTTTCCCCGCACATGTTCCGAAATGCGTATTGCTAGGTAATTTGGACATTCTGAATTCTCCTTCCGTGTACCCGAACAATCGCCAGAATTTGGCTATCATGGGCTTTTCAATGTAACTTCGTTGCTGTTTTAATGTAAGGCTACTTGTGACAATAAAAAAATGATATTGCTATCTTATGTCTGTGCGTCTGTAAATGTGTGTGTCAGCAAATGACTGTGTGTGTATTTGTCTATGTGTGCATTGCGAGTTTCTATGTGAGTGGCTATCATTGTGAATGTATGTCTTAACATAAGAACATAAGAACTAGGAGCAGGAGTATGTCATCTGGCCCCTCGAGCCTGCTCCGCCATTCAATGAGATCATGGCTGGTCTTTTGTAGACTCAGCTCCACCTTTTGGCCAAAACACCAGAACCCGTAATGCCGGTATTCTTCAAAAACGATTTACCTTTATCTTAAAAACATTTAATGAAGGATCCTCTACTGTTTCACTGGGCAAGGAATTCCATAGATTCACAACCCTTGGGTGAAGACATCCCTCCTAAACTCAGTCCTAAATCTACTTCCCCTTATTTTGAGGCTGTGCCCCCTAGTTCTGCTTTCACCCGCCAGTGGAAACAACCTTTCCGCATCTATCCTATCTATTCCCTTCACAATTTCATTTGTTTCTATAAGATCCCCCCCTCATCCTTCTGAATTCCAACGAGTCCATCCTATTCTACTTAACCTCTCCTCGTATTCCAACCACTTCAGCTCTGGGATTAACCTAGTGAATCCCTCTGCACACCCTCCAGTGCCAGCACGTCCTTTCTCAAGTGCGGAAACCAAAATTGAACACAATACTCCAGGTATGGCCTCATTAACCCCTTATACAATAGCAGCATAGCCTCCCTAGTCTTAACTCCACCCCTCTAGCAATGAAGGACAAAATTCCATTAGCCTTCTTAATCACCTGCTGCACCTGTAAACCAACTTTTTGCGTCTCATGCACTAGCACACCCAGGTCTCTCTGCACAGCAGCGTATATTAATATTTTACTATTTAAATAATAATCCCTTTTGCTGATATTCCTACCAAAATGGATAACCTCACATTTGTCAAAATTGTATTCCATCTGCCAGACCCTAGCCCATTCAGTTAACCTACTCAAATCCCTCTGCAGTCTTCCAGTATCCTCTGCACTTTTTGCTGTACCACTCATCTTAGTGTCGTCTGCAAACTTGGACACCTTGCCCTTGGTCCCCAACTCCAAATCATCCATGTAAATTGTGAACAATTGTGGGCCCAACACTGATCCCTGAGGGACACCACTAGCTACTGATTGCCAACCAGAGAAACACCCATTAAACCCCACTCTTTGCTTTCTATTAATTAACCAATCCTCTATCCATGCTACTACTTTACCCTTGATGGCATGCATCTTTGTCTTATGCAGCAACCTTTTATGTGGCACCTTGCCAAAGGTTTTCTGGAAATCCAGATATACCACATCCATTGGCTCCCCCCTACCTACCGCACTGGAAATGTCCTCAACAAATTCCACTAAATTAGTTAGGCACGACCTGCCCTTTATGTAGCCATGCTGTGTCTGCCCAATGGGACAATTTCCATCCAGATGCCTCGCTATTTCGTCATTGATGATATTACCCAGCATCTTCCCTTCTACCGAAGTTAAGCTCACCGTCCTATAATTACCGCCTTTCTGCCTACCTCTTTTTTAAACATTGGTGTCACGTTTGCTAATTTCCAATGCGCCGGGACCACCCCAGAGTCTCGTGAATTTTGGTAAATTTTCACTAGTGCATTTGCTATTTCCCTAGCCATCTCTTAATGTGTGTGTGCCTGTGAATGTGCATGTAAATGTGCCCCTGTGTATATGCGAATGTCTGTGTGTCTGTCTGTGAAGGTGTCTCTGAGTGTGTCTGGTTGTGTGTGCCTCTGTGTCTGCCAATGTGTGTGTATGTGTGTGTCTGCAAGTGTCTGTGCGTTTGACTTTGAATGTTTCTGTGGTTGTATTTGTGTTCCTGCGAGAGTTAGTATGCGTGTGTCTGTGTGTCAGTGCGTGTCAGTGTATGTCTGTAAGTGTGTCTCTGTGTGCATCTATGAATGTCAGTGTATGTCTGTAAATGTGTCTGTGTGTGTGTCTGTGAATGTAAATCTGTGTCAGTGTATGGCTGTGTTCTTGCTACTGTCCGTCCGCGTACCTACAAGTGCCTGTGTGTGTCTGTGAATGTTTCTGTTTGTGAATGTATGTCTGTGAGTAAATGTGTGTGTCCGCGTGTGTCTGTGTGCGTGCCTGTGTTTTTACCGAATGGTTATGTGTGTCTGTGAGTTTTTATATGTGTAAATGTATTGATGTGTGAGTGTCTGTATGACTGCCTGCGTTTGATTGTAAGCCTTTATATGTCTCTAAACGTTTCCGTTTGTGTGTGACTACGTGTCTGTGAATGTTTGCATCTGTGCCTCTGTGTCTCTACTCCACGATAACATGCAAGTCATGGTACCCATCAACGGAACCACCAGAGTCCCAATCGGTTGGCAAACTGAGGTCAAACAGGGATGCGTCATCTCACCAACGTTCTCCTCAATCTTCCTTGCAGCAAAGGTCCATCCTCTCACCTTGAAGCTCCCCGCTGGAGTGGAGCTTATGCATCGGACAAGCAGAAACTGTTCAAGCTCCAACATTTATATGACAGACGTATGACTACTCCAACGTATGTCATCGAGCTGCGGTACGCAGACAACGCCTGTGTGAGAGCCCATTCAGAGGCTGGACTACAAACCATTATCGATGCATTCACCAAGGCATAGGAGAGAATGGTCCTGGGACTAAACATATTTAGTCTGAACCGCATGGTTGTACATCGGACACCTCAGACCACTGGAGAGATATCACCAATGTTACCTCCGCAAAATCCTGAAAATCCACTCGCAGGATTGGGATATCAACGTGAGCGTCCTCTCCCAGGCAAATATTCCAAGTATCGAGGCGCTGTTCACGCTCGCCCTGCTGCGGTGCATATCCCTCATGGCTGACACAAGACTCAGGAAACAAGTGCTCCACTTCAAGTTCTGCAAAGGCAAGCGAGCACCAGGAGGACAGAGAAAACTTTATAACGACCTCTGATAACCTTCCTAAATCAATACATTATACAAACCGAAACCTGAAAATCGCTTGGCTCAGAATGCACAAACTGGAGAAAGTGCATCCGTGAAGACAGCAACCACTTTGAGCATCGGAGGGTGGATCCCGTGGAGGCCACGTGTAAACAATGCAAGGAGAGAGCAGAATCCTGACCGCCCTGCCCAATCATCAAGCACCAACTGCCAAACCTGTGCCAGAGTCTCCTGATACAGGATAGGACGTTTCAGCCACTGCCGAACCCATGCCCTCCGAGTGTAAGCAAGTAATCCTCAACACCCAGGAAGTAGAAGAATTATTGTCTCTGTGTTTCTGTGTATGTGTGTGCGAATGTGCGTGCCTGTAAGCCTGCAAATGTGCTGTTTGTGCGCCTACAAGTGTCTGCGTGTATTTTCATAGATTATCATATAATTTACAGTGCAGAAGGAGGCCATTCGGCCCATCGAGTCTTCACCGGCTCTTGGAAAGAGCACCCTACCCAAGGTCAACACCTCCACCCTATCCCCATAACCCAGTAACCCCACCCAACACTAAGGGCAATTTTGGACACAAAGTGCAATTTATCATTGCGAATCCACCTAACCTGCACATCCTTTGACTGTGGGAGGAAACCGGAGCACCCGGAGGAAACCCACGCACACACGGGGAGGATGTGCAGACTCCGCACAGACAGTGACCCATCCGAAATCAAACCTGGGACCCTGGAGCTGTGAAGCAATTGTGCTATCCACAATTCTACTGTGCTGCTATTTCTCTGAATGTGTCCGTGTCTGTGAATGTGTCTCAGCGTGTGTGTCTATAAATGTTTCTGTTTGTGTGCTTGCGAATGTATGATTGTCCGAGTGTGTGGATATCTATAAGTGTCAGTGTGTGTTTTTGTGTGTCTGTGAATGTGAGTGCCTGTGCATGTGAAAGTATTTATTTGCATTGCGAGTGTCTGTCTGTGTCTGCGAATGTGTCTGTAATTGAGTTGATGTACAGTTTGAATGTCAGCGTGCCTGTGTGTGCGCATGCGAATTTGTGTGTGCCTGTGTCTGTCTGTTATCTCTGTCTGCGTTTCTATGAATGAATTGGTGAACACGCCTGTGTATCTGTGTCTGCGAATCTGTATGTGTGTCTGCGAGATATATGCACGTGCCTGTGAATGTCTCAGTCTGTGCGTCTGTGAATGTTCCCGTTGGTGTGAGTGTGTGTCTGCGAGTGTCTGTGAATATCTTTGTTTGTGTGCCTGTGCATTTTTCGGTGAATGTGCCTGTGGGTCTGTGTCTGAGAATCTATTTGTGTGTACGCGCGAGTGTCTTTGCGTGCATCTCTGAATGTCTCTTGTTTGCGTGCCTGTGAGTATGTGTGTGAACGCGCTTGTGGGTCTCTGCCTCCGAATATCTTTGAGTGTCTGTGAATGTGTCAGAAATTAACTCCATCAAGTTCCATTATTATTAATAATATTGCTAATCTAAACACGATCATTATATTATCATCAGCAATTATGGTGACATTATTTTCAGTTTTTGCCACGTTTTGATTTGTTGAGGAACAATCTTTTCTCTGTAGGTGTGAGCTGGTGAGAATAAAAGCAGTGAGTGTGGAGGAGAGTATTATTCTGCTCTTTACACTTCCGACCTTGTGTGGGCCGCTATGTCTCAGTTTATGACCATTTTATGCCCGCTTACATCAGATTCAGCTTTTGCCCTTCACTGACTTCCTATTTGCGCGGCAGACCTCATTTGACCGGTACAGATCTAGTACCCGTCTCTGTCACCTGCTGCCGTATCTCTGACATCTTCCTAAAGATGTTGAATTCTCCAGACACATTCATTCGAGTCCTCCTCTGGTCACACCTTGCTCCATATTAGCTGATGTTTAAAATCATACTGCTGTTCCCAAAGGCACCGTGTTCTAGTGTCTGACACACTAATTATTAGGGCTGCTATAAACTGTTGTTTTAATCAAGGTATGAAGCAATTAACGTAAACGGGTATTTCAGCATTCTCTTCAACTCTTCTCTGAACTTGGGCTGAACCACCACATAAATAAAAGTGTTTGTGCAGCAGCTTAAATTCCGCAGCATATATGCAACTGACAGAAAGGTATAATGATCATCGACGTCTAAAAGGGGCTTGATCACTTTCAGCAAACATAAAACGTACAATGACCACAGTATTACGAAGCTGATGGATATGGAGAAGAGTAAAATAATAGTCGTTTTTCTGCTCTCGATCTCTGGGTCAGTCTCTTTATCTCCTTTGTTCTGATCCTTGAATGAGTTACGAGCTCGGCTGCCCAGTAATATGAGCCTGAATATCAGAGCGTTGAGGATCAGAATTAAAGTAATTGGGATCATTGGGGTCGACACCATTGAAAATACAGCAAGGCCCCGCCATGTAGGGTCAGCAATATAGTCGTTCTTAACATAACAGCCCCATGGCACATTGTCGGTTATTGTCGAGGTTCAAGTGTAAAGTACACGGGAACATTTTTTAAACACAAAAGAATGGTGGTTGTTGCAAGAACTGTAACAGCAGTTTTATTGGTGCAATCTGTAGCTTTCAGCTTATGCGAACAAATGGCTACAAATCGATCAAAGGTGAACATGACAGTGAACCAGACAGAAAGGTCAACGGCTGCTTCCCGAAGGGCACTGACAACACTGCACACAGGGGTCAATTTCAGGAAACATTGTGGATAATAATAGAAACGTAACTGCCACAGTACGATCTCAATGATAATGAACATCAGATCCCCGGATGCCATAGCCAACAGGTAGCGAGTGCTGCAGCTGGAAAGGCCGCACTTTTCCCGGAACAGGACCAGAATCGTCATTAAATTAACTGTGCAGAGAAGGAAACAGAACATAGGAATTACACAATATCTATTTTGCATATTCTTTCACGGTGTTCGGGCGGCCTGATTAAGCCATCGCTTATTGTAAATGGCCAGTTTCCCTTGACAAGGTAATGGTAAACAGCTTTCTTGAACTGATAGAGAGGGGAAAGCGGTGGAGAGAGAGAGACTCACATATAAAATGTGAAACTGGTAACACTAGCTCCCTATAAGTAGATAGATTGGGAAGTACTGGTTACTTGTGAATCACCTTCTTCCTTGGTAAAAGGAAATGCTTAATATTCATTGACGGGAACTATGTCGTCTATCTCCAAGTATAAAACATTATTTCCCCAATTACTCCCTATTCCTCCGTTTACAATTTGCATGCCAATGTAAAACTTAGAGATCCCTTTTATTTAGCAGTTTTTATTTATCATACTGTCTCGCTGACTTTCGTATCTAAGGCCATAAGATACATGAGCAGAATTAGTCCACTTGCCCCATCGAGTATGCTCCGTTATTCAACCGTGGCTGATATTTTCTCATCCCCATTCTTCTGCCTACTCATCACAACCCATGATCGCCTTAATAATCAAGAACCTTTCAATCTCTCTCTTAAAGACACTCAGTGATTTGCCCTCCGCAGCCTTCTGCGGCAAAGAGTTCCACAGATTCATCACCATCTGGCGTTTTGTTTTTTTAACTTCTCTGTTATTTAACGTCCATATTCGGCCTGATTCTTTGTCGTTTTATCCTTCTAAGTCTGCTAGAAGCCTGTTTTTTCTTCTCAAACTTAATTTATCTCTATTGCGTTATTCAATGAGCTATAAAATTGTTTGAGTGAAGTCTCTCTTTGCTAGGAGTACACCGGAACTATGTACCAACATGACTTTGAACCATCCTCTAACTCCGAAATCTACTAACAACCGTTCATTTCGCTTTATCTCATAAACACCGTTAATAATCAATGTTTAATATTTTATTCTTCACTGCCTTCCAAGCAGTAATCAACCCACAAATTACAACAAACCATATAGTTATTAATAAAATTTTCCGAAATGCATAAGTTTTACGAATAGTAAGTCACGACGATAAAGATTATTATTTTATTGGTCAATACTAATAAACCTCAGCCATATTAAAACATGTTTTCCAATATATAGGCAGACATATGGAAGCAATAATGCTAGAAATATGAAGAATTAACTTAAGTATAATAACAGAAAAAGCTCACCATCATTTCGGGCTCCGTCCCTCAGCAAAATTGTTCATCAGCCATTTAACTCACGACTTTCCTGCGATGACAAGAACCGTTTTATATTCAAACTTTCCTTGATCTGCTCTGGGCCTTCTCCCCGCACTTTACACGAAAATGAATGGCCTGTTACCGGGTTTCGATCTATTCTCTCCATGATAGGTCTTTCCGTGGTTGGTACTCCCGCCCCCCGTTCTCCCCGGCCGGTGCAACGCCGCAATCAATCTTGGCGCTCAATTCGTCTTCTCCTCGGTAGGTCTCTCTTTGCGCTCTGCAAATTCATCTCATTACTCTCACGCAAACGACAATGTGATAATGATCAAATAATCAGTTTCCATTGTGAGGATGGAGATCATTAAATATCGACGAGAACCCCGGGGATAACTCTGCTTCTCTTCTTTCGAACTGCTCCACTGGATATTTAACAACCATCCAGCAGGTACATGAGACATTGGTTTCGGGTCTCGGCTTAATGATGGCAACTCCAGTATCGCACCAGTGGGTCAGTGTCAGCATTAGGATTTCATCCTTATATCACTGCTCGAAATAAGGAGGATGCAAATTCTAGTTTAGATACTCAAATGAGCTGTGAGGAGTCGTGTACAGGAGAAGGTCAAACAGGGAACATTTGATCTGTGCTCGAGTGGAGAAGTGGAGAGAAATGATATAAAATAGGATGATGGGGAAATATACATTGAAACTGGGTATATATGGAAGCAGTTGAACATTTTTATTTCATTCTCGACTTGTGTTTATTGTTATTATTTCGTGTCCGGAACAAATCTCTGGATGTTAACAGAACAATATATATGTTCCCCGGCTCCTATTTATACCCTTGCAGGGATATAACTCACAGAGCTGGGGACAGCGATTGCTGCAGAGTTCAGAGGTAGAGACTCTGAGTGAGGTATATCGTCCGTTACAGTAATGCGATAGGTATAACTGGTAACCTACTATGCTTGGTAACAGCAAAGTAATGAAACTCAAGTGTGGAGATGTCGCAGTTTGTGATGATAGTTCTGGGCAGAGTATTCATCAGCAGCACAACGTCTTTACAGATAGTTCACTGAGTGAAAGAATGAGGAAGGATTCAATGGATCGACATAAGATTACATCATTCAGCGAATGTTAACATAAATTAATTTGTTAGCCACCTTTTCTTTGTGGGTAAAATTCAATTAAAAATTGAATAATCTCAACCACTTACACTTTCCAGACGTATTACATAATATCTTCCACCGACAGAGAACAAACTGCCCTTTCGTACCGATTACAGACAGTCATAACAGAAATGGCAAAAACGTGGGCCTCTGAAATCAATCTCTGAAACAATGCATTCAAGTAGTGTTCCACCCCACTGAGAGATCACAGTCAAGACTGACTCGAGTTATTTCTCGCATGAAGGATTCATTTCATGTGGGGAATTTGAACAGATGTTCGCCGTAGCTATGTAATTTTGAATAATGCCTGGTGATATTTCTGATAGGCATAATATCTTGAGAGCATACAATATGATTTGCTTTGGTGCTCGCAATGCTGTCCTCGGCGATGTTACAGTATTCCAGTAAAGCCCAACATCAACGACAGAACATCACGCGTCTTCTGCTTTGCCAGTGTACAACGTTCGGGACAAAACATTGAGTTCAACAATTTCAGAACGTATATTCAATCCTTCATTTTGATTTATTTCCCCCTCCTCGTTCCAGTCTGTATTATATTCTAATAATTTGCTTTCAGACAGGGACATCCTGTCTGCTGCTATTAGCACATTATAATCACCACAAACGTTATCTTCTGTATGTGTCAATACGTATGTGTCAGTTCATCTACTCTGCCCCCGATATATCTCTAATCATATATTCCGCACAATATTCCCCCGCCCCCACCCCCTTTATTCACAGAATTAGACCAATCACATGTCTATGTATCTCTAATCCTGACAATAATATGGAACTGGAACGTTAAGACTTTTCTCTCTTCACAGACGCTGCCACATCCGTTGCGATATTCAGCCACTTGATGTTTCATGGCTAGTCTTGCAGCATCAGGACTATTTTACTTTATGTTTTTTCGATATTGATGGGCATTTCAAAGTTCCTGCATCAGGAATACGTTTCCTCTTGTGAGGGAGACTACAATTGGAGGGAGCGGATTCAATAAAATAACTGTCGGTTTATTCAGGTAGTAAGATATCATTTATTATCACCGAAAACCTTTTGTCTGTGGATTCTGTGCACAGGATTTCAATGGAGATTGTGTGATTCAATTAATTAAATGCTGATTTGAATATGTTTTGTTAGACAAAATGCAGATAACGCAATTCATTGCTTTGCCAAGATGGCACCGGAGCGAGACGACTCTCTGCGAGCTCTCACAAACAGATCCACTTTTTACTTAACTTATACGCGTTCTAATCTTTTAAAAATTAATTCTAAACCTAACATTATTATTAACCTCTCTCTTTAATCTTCTCTTGCAGGCTTGAACTTCCTCCGAGGCCCTTGGGGACCTTTTGACCCGACCCGACCTGACCTCCGCGACCGGGAAGAAGATCAGGTCCAAACCGGAAGTGAAGCCCCGACCTCGATTTGTAGCCGACCCGGACCTCGGAGCTCCAAACCCGGCCTAACTACCGACGCCAGCCACCGGATCGCCTTGCCCAGTCCCCGGAGCTCCCGACCCGATCCCCGACGGCAAGCCCAGGCCCAACGCGACCCCGAGAGACCCGCCCAGCGACCCGATCCCGAGAGAGATGCCCAGCAACCTGACCTACTTGGTGATGGAAGATAGAAAAATCCACGTGGCCGCCCGACCAGGCCTACTTCAAGATCCGACCCCAGGAGCGCCCAGGGAGGGAACAGACCACGGAACCAAGCCAAACCTGCCTCAGGATGCCCCTGCCCACGATCCAGGACCCCCGAAATGGCGGAGACCGTGCACGAGGACCCAGCGCGCTGCAAGGTATTCCCACGCCCGCAGAACGCTAGGACCCATCCAGATCGCAAACATGGCCCACTCGCAACCGCTCTACCTCAACCAGTGCCCGCGACCCTGCCAGACACGACCGCAGACACGTAAACAGCGCCCTGGTCCCCACCAGCGCCCTGCACCCCACCAGATGCAACCACCTACCTTCCACAAGAGCTGACATCTACCATCGGATCCCAGGATCATCCAGCAGCAGCCACCGACCGAGGAAGCGATGGAAACGCAGCGGTCTGCAGGTTAGACTGAAGCAACGCGGTTTCAAGACCCCTCTCCCCAGCATACTCCTGGCAAACGTCCAAGCGATCGAAAACAAGCTGGATGAACTTAACGTCAGACTTACCTCTCAGAGGGAAGTAAGAGACTGCTGTGTGCTCTGTTTCACAGAGACATAGCTCACCCCTGCCTCACCGGACTGTGCCATACAACCTGAAGGCTTCTCAATTCACCAGGTGGACCGCACGGCATCATCAGGCAAAGTGAAGCGTGGAGGGGTTTGCCTCCTCATCAACTCCTTCTGGTGCTTGGATGTGGCGACTCTGGCGACCTACTGCTCCCCAGACCTGGAATACCTGACCGTGAAGTGCCACCCATATTATCTTCCATGTGAGTTCACTTCAGCCATTATCACAGCAGTCCACATCCCACCACAGGCAGTAGTGAGGAAGGCGCTGGACGAACTATACACAGTAATAAACAACTACGAAACAGAACACCCGGAGGCCTTGTCCATCATGGCCGGAGACTTCAACAAGGCCAACCTCAAGAGTGTACTGCCAAAATTCCACCAGCACATCTCCTGTCCCACCAGACGCGACAACACTCTTGACCACTGCTACTCAAAAGTCAAGGGCGCCTACCGGTCCATCCCCGACCGCACTTTGGGTAATCAGACCATAAGGTGGTGCTCCTTCTCCCGGCATACAAGCAGAAACTCAAGCGGCAGAATCCAGCTAAGAAGTGGTGAGGTTACGCAAAGAGTGGTGAGGCCGTGGAATGCCCTACCTGCAACAGTAGTGAACTCGCCAACATTGAGGGCATTTAAAAGTTTATTGTATAAGCATATGGATGATAATGGCATAGTGTAAGTTAGATGGCTTTTGTTTCGGTGCAACATCGTGGGCCGAAGGGCATGTACTGTGCTGTATCGTTCTATGTTCTATGTAAGGTTGTGCAGTGCTGGTCCGAGGAGACAGAAGAGCTCTTACGAGCGTCCATATTTAAGAACTCAGCGAACAACTTAAATGAGTATGCCACCACCGTTGCAGTCTTCATCAGCAAATGTGTGGACGACTGCGTGCCAAAAAAAGCAGTACGTGCGTTCCCCAACTTGAAAACATGGATCAAACGCGAGATTGATCCCCTACTGAAGGACAGATCTGAGGCGTTCAAGGCAGACGACCCTGACCTATACAAGAAATCCAGGTACGACCTCCGCAAAGCCATCCGGAATGCCAAGAGAGAATATCAAACCAAGCTAGAGTCACAGACAGACTCTTGGTGGTTGTGGCAAGGACTAAGCAACATAACGGGCTACAAAGCGAAGCCGAACAGTATCTCTGGCAGCAGCGCACCCCTCCCCGATGAACCCAATGCATCCTATGCTCGGTTCCAGCAGGTAACCAACAATCCGCTGGCGAGTGCCCCAGCAGCCCATAATTCAGCCATACCCCCCATCACAGCTTCTGAAGTCAGATTGGCCTTCCTGAAAGTGAATCCTCGGAAGGCGGCGGGCCCAGACGGTATCCCTGGTCGCGCACTCAGAGCCTGCGTGGACTAGCTGGCAGAGGTATTCACGTACATCTTTAACCTGTCCCTACTCCACTCCGAGGACCCCACCTGCTTCAAGAAGACCACCATCATACCGGTACCAAAGAAGAACCAGGCAACGTGCCTCAATGACTACCGACCAGTGGCCCTGACGTCAGTCGTAATGAAGTGCTTCGAGAGGTTGATCATGAAGCGCATCACCTCCATACTCCCAGAACGCCTTGATCCACTGCAATTCGCATACCGCTGGAACCGGTCCACATCAGACACCATTTCCCTGGCCCTACACTCATCCCGAGAGCATCTCGAAAACAAGGACTACTACATTAGACTCCTATTTATTGACTACAGCTCCGCCTGCAACACCATAATCCCAGCCAAGCTCATATCAAAGCTCCAAAACCTAAAACCTAGGACTTGGCTCCCCACTCTGCAACTGGATCCTCGATTTTCTGACCAACAGACCACAATCAGTAAGAATGAACAACAACACCTCCTCCACAATAGCCCTCACACCGGCGCCCCACAAGGCTGCATACTTAGCCCCCTACTCTACTCCCTGTACACACACGACTGCGTGGCAAAACTTGGTTCCAACTCCATTTACAAGTTTGCTGATGATACGACCATAGTGGGCCGGATCTCAAATAACGATGAGTCTGAATACTGGAGGGAGATAGAGATCCTAGTGGAGTGGTGTAGCGACAACAATCTCTCCCTCAATGCCAGCAAAACTAAAGAGCTGGTAATTGACTTCAGGAAGCAAAGTACTGTACACAACCCTGTCAGCATCAACGGGGCCGAGGTGGAGATGGTTAGCAGTTTCAAATTCCTAGGGGTGCACATCTCCAAAAATCTGTCCTGGTCCACCCACGTCGACGCTACCACCAAGAAAGCACAACTGCGCCTATACCTCCTCAGGAAACTAAGGAAATTCAGCATGTCCACATTGACTCTTAACAACTTTTACAGATGCGCCAGAGAAAGCATCCTATCAGGCTGCATCACAGCCTGGTATGGCAACTGCTCGGCACAGGACCGCAAGAAACTTCAGACAGTCGTGAACACCGCCCAGTCCATCACACAAACCTGCCTCCCATCCATTGATGCCATCTACACCTCCCGCTGCCTCGGGAAATCGGGCAGTATAATCAAAGGCCTCCCACCTTGCTTACTCACTCTTCCAACTTCTTCCATCGGGCAGGAGATACAGAAGTCTGAGAACACGCACGAACAGACTCAAAATCAGCTTCTTCCCCACTGTCACAGACTCCTAAATGACCCTCTTATGGACTGGTTTCATTAACACTACACCCTGTATGCTTCATCCGATGCCAGTGCTTTTGTAGTTACATTGTATATGTTGTGTGGCCCTATTATGTATTTTATTTTATTCCCTTTTCTTCTCATGTACTTCATGATCTGTTGAGCTGCTCGCAGAAAAATACTTTTCACTGTACCTCGGCACACGTGACAATAAACAAATCCAATCCAATCCAATCATTCATGATAACTACGGTCAGGAGCTCTGCTCCAGTTAGTGACAATCTAACATAGCCTGCCAAACGGCAATGTTGTCATTCTCCCTCAAACAGTTATGTGGACTAATTTCTGATTCAAAAATATCCACTGTGTAACAAAAAAAGATCGCTTGATAATTGATCGAGACTGTGTTTGGCAGATTACGTTTTTTCGTGCCGGTTACAGAATTAAACCATGCAGGCAATGTGGAAAAGATCACCAGTATTTATATATTAGTCAGCACTAGATCAGTAAGTTGCACATTACACAGCTTGTGGTGTATTAAGCAGATTGAAACCCGATACAAGCTGATACACAGATTCACAAAACCTCAATGGTTTTCTGACTTACAAGGAACACCAACGACGGCGAGGACCAAATAGAACATTTTATTGACCATTTGAATGGGAAGATGCATTATTCTGAGGTGCGTTCTATCTCTGTTGTACTGAGGGAAATCTGCCGGACTTAAACTGTGTGCAGATGTTTTCACATCCCTTTTAATTTATACTCTGCAACATCTCCACTGGGCATTGAAGTTAAAATAATAATCAGCATTTCTTTTAAGTATTTGAATAATCAGATTTCGCCAGCTGTGTTAATTGCCGCTTGATCTGGCCCATATTTAGCTCTGATTCTCAATTAGAAAGACAATACCACATCATTGCTCATTAGTGTTGACTTGAAGTTGAATTGACTGAACATGGTAATTGTCCACCAAACATTAGTAGTCCATGCGTAATTGCACCGATTTTGGAGTAAAACCTCTCAGCCACCATCACAAATGCAGCACAGGCGGGCCAGCGCTTTCCACGCCAGAGAGGGATTATGCAGTTTTCTGTGAATTACCATATTTACACACTGGATTTCTCAAATTCCATCATTGATACCTTGGCAATCCCACCCACCGCTACACGTGAAATCAGAAATAATTTGCTGTATTTCCGTCTCATTTGAAACTTCATCCGGTTGTGATAATATCCTAAAATATCTACCCGACCAATCTCCCTCAGAATCTTACGTGTATGAGTAAGACCAGCTTCCATTCCTCTAAAGGCGTATGAGTCCACCTTTTCCAATCGATTGTGATAAGATAAAACCTTTACTTTTTGGAATCAGCTCAGTACATCTTCTACGAACCCCATCAAATGCAAGTTCATTACAACGCAAACATGAGAAACCATTTGCAGGAACCCAGGATGTCACCTTAACAATACAATAGACGATTGTAGCAGGAGTTCTCCATGTCTAAGCTCGATGTCTCTTTGTGGAAAAATCAACATTTTATCTGTCTTCCTAATTTCTTACTTTCTGTTTAGGATAGAAGTTCCTGATCCGGATGTGAAAAAAATTAATGTCTTCGATACTGCAAACTGCTGTGGTCCCTCAACATTTAAATGATAACACACTTTTCCATTCACCCCGCCAAAATGTATAACATTTACTTATCCTGCATTATAATCAACGTGACATTTTATCCACAATCCCTTTATATAACAGTCGTGTCCTCATCACATTGTTCTTGTCTACCTTGTTAATGCAAATCATGTTGCGTAAAACAGAAAAACATTGATCATTATGTCCGGTAGTGGCAGTGGTGTGATCAGTCGCATGCAGGTTGGCTCCTGTCTTGGGTGTAGGTTTTGGAGCTTCCTTACAATTTGTTGGGTGAAAACTGGGGATAAATCGTGGTTCGATAGGAGTATCGTGCACTCTTCCCTAGTGTGGTATAAAGACGAGCTACTGGACCTGCTTAAAGTCACTGAGCGCCCTCGCCCAGAAGCTTGAATAAGCGTGTTGCACAACAGCAGTGACAAGTTTGGCAGGTAGGGGGCTGGCCGTCATCGATGTTCATATTGCTGATGGATCATGATTTTCATTCAGGAGAGGTTACGACAACCGGGCAAAGGGATGCAAGAAGTTGGAGAGGGCAGTTGCTGAACAGAGTGATCGAATTGTCTTGCTGGAAGCTGCGGGCGATGGGCGATGACGAGCGCAATCAGTCAAGGCGGCTTACCATGTGTATTGTAGGGCTGTCAGAGAGTCTGGATAGAACGAAGGCAACCAGATTCATGTCGAGGATGTTCAAGAATCTGGAAGATGAGAAGGTCATCGAGAGCATCCCGGAGTTGGTTCGTACCCACCTGTCATTGAGACAGAAGCCGAGGGTGGGAAGCTGACATGCGCTGTGATTGTGCAAATGCATACATTTCAAGATAAAGAAAATATCCTGCGGTGAGCCAAGAAAATTCTGGGCTGTAGTTGGAAGAGGAATAGGGCCCTTTAATATCCCCCCAAACTGCAGTGATGAGGCTGGGAATGGCATTAAACAAGAAATTGGAGATGCATGTAACAAGGGAATATCGATGATCATGGGTGATTTTAATCTTCACATAGATTGGCGAATCAAATTAGCCAGAATGCCGGAGAGGACGAATTCATGGACTGTTTACAGGATGGTTTTCTTGACCAATATGTGGAGGATCCAACTCGAGAGCAGGCCATTTAAGACAGGGTACTGTGTAATGAGAAATTAATCATTGCCAATCTGGCTGTACGAGACCACTTGGGGATATGCGACCGTAACATAATAGAGTTTTAATCAAGATGCAGAGTGAGGTAGTTGATTCGTAGACGAGGGTGCTGAATCATAATAAAGGGAACTATGAGGGTATGAGGCGTGAGTTGGCCTTGATAGATTGGGGACAGTTACTTAAAGGGATGATGGTGGATGGACTCACAGCACACATCAACACAGGGGACATACACACAGCAGAACACGACGCAGGAGACACAGGAGTCACCGATGATGACCTAGACTTCCCGCCACTGCTGTCTCCACACCCTCAGCCAGTTCAGAGACTATCAGCTCGGTTCAGCTGTTTCGTGAGGAGGCTTCTGGGATACGTACTGGTGCGCACCAACCAGTCACTCTCTTACAGAAGCTGGAGGTCGGAGCAGCTGAGGGTCCGGAGGATTGGAGGGCAGCCCGTCCCCCGAATTCAGCTGCTGCCCAGAGGGTCCGGGTTCCTGGAAAATCGACTCCCATCCATAAATTAGGTGCAGTTAGCGAACCAGAGAGCAGTGACGGGGATAACGGCCAGCTACCATCCCTGCAGACGCAGCTGGAAGATTCCAACCGCTTGCAGGTGCAAGGAGTTCTTCCAGTCATGCGTGCCACTCAGCTCGAAAGTGCACGGCTGGATTCCGCGGTGGATGCTATGGGGGCGATGGGTCAGATTATGCAAGGCCTGGGGCTATCTGTGCAGTCGGGGACCGACTGCCCACTGACTGGAAGCCATGTGCCAGAGCCAGCTGCAGATTGCAACGGGGTTCCTCAGCGTGGTCCTGTCCCAGCAGGCCATTTCTGAGAGCATGGGCGGCATTGCTCAGGTCAGGCATGTCAAACCTGGGGGCGTGACCTACATGACGGTCACAGGCGGGTGTCGGAAGTGTCGCGGAGCCGTCCTTCGCGGCGCTCCCGATCACGCAAATCTACGCGCAACAGCCGCAGCAACAGGCTGTTAAGAAGGCCGGCTGCAAGCGGCCTTCAAAATGGACGCGAACATGTACAAAAAACGCCGACGCACTACTCATGCGTGACAGATCATCGGTGCGCACGCGTAGTGTGGCTGCTTTGTTTTAAATGGTCGCAGCTTTTCATTTTCCAAATTGGGGGTGGGGGGGGGGGGGGGTTAATTCATTTCATTCATTTATTTTATTCATTTAGTTCTTATTTTTTTCATTTATTTGATTTATTTTATTTTTATATTTTTTTACTAGTTCAGGGGGGTGGTGTATTTGACAAAATTTTACAGGTAAAAAAATGCAGAACTTTAGAGGGTTGGGGAGTCCCTACTTTCCAACACTGGAAAGCTTCACCGTAATCAAACAGGTCCCATTGGAGGAGCGTGTAAGAGGGCCAAAGGGATCCGAAAGCATTTCGCCCATTTTTGTTAGCAGCAAACAAGGTAAGAGAAAACAGTGGGTGGCGCAGGTCCACCGGCGTGGGTCACGAACGTCGGCCGGCCTGGGTCACGAACGTCGACCGGGTTGGCTCCCGAGAGTTTTGCCGGTTGGTAAAAATGGTTCCCCCCAAAAAAGGTTTGAAGAACACTGGCTCAGGTGATTGCACAGTCTCAGCACCGTCATGGATGAGAGCATCCGCGCCATTGCCCAGGTGCTGGCCGGCGTCACACAGACCCAGAGGGAGATGGCGCAGTCCCAGAGGGAGGTGGCATAGTCTCAGAGGGAGAAGGCACTGCCAAAGAGGGAGATGGCGCAGCCCCAGAGGGAGGAGGCACAATCCCATGAGCTGCATGGCCGCTAACGAGCAGACCCTGGTCGATACCACAGCGGGCCTCTAGGCCTGGCAGCGCCTGGTGTCGGGGGAGCCTCGGGGGATGGCTCTGCTCGTACCGCCGTCCTATGGAAAATCCCGGAGCCAACAGGCACCCCGAGTGAGGATGAGATACTGGGGCCCTTGTCGGTGAATCCTGCAGGGTTGTCCCGGAGCACCACAATACCTCGGACACCGCCCCCCCCCCCCCCCCCACCTCCCGACCCTGGTGGGCAGAAGGCGGAACAGGTCGGCACCACTCCAGCCGGGACGCCCGAGGAGTAGACAATCTCTTTGAACAAGAAGGTCTCTGCCCGATCCATCCATTTCTCCAAGCCTTGGCATATCTCTGTAAAGTCAGATACTTTAGTTCAATCTGATCACAGAGTCCCTTGTAATTCTCCAATACAGGAGCATTGGTTAACGCAGCTTTCAGGCAGTCAGATGACTGTTGACAATCCGCTGACCACTGGAATTTGTTACGCTTCTTGAGCAAGTCCATCAGTGGAGCGACCACACTGCGACAATTGGGTACAAATCTCTGGTAAAATCCACTCAAACCAAGAAATCGCATTATTTCCCATCGGGTCGAGCGTATCGGAAACTCCGCAATAACTTTTGTTTTCACATCTCGTGGGACCATTCGACCTTGTCCGATAGTATGGCCACGGAAAGTGGCTTGGGCTTTTCCAAATTCACTTTTTTCCTAGGTTTATCACCAAACCCGCGTCCTGAAGTCGATCGAATAACTCCATCCGATGTTTTAAACGCTCGTTCCATGTGTGGCTGAAAATTACCAGAACGTCGATGCATTCTGCATAATTGGGTAATCCTGAAACGAATTTGTTAGTTAACCGTTGAAATGTGGCTGGGGTATCTTTCATGCCAAATGGCATAACTTTGAATTAGTATATACCATCTGGAGTCACAAAGTCTGAAATCTCTTTCGCCCTTTCGGAAAAAGATGCCTGCCAGTAAGCATTAAGTAAGTACAATTTGGAAATAAAAGCTGATTGTCCCACTTGCTGAATGCAAACCTCCAAACGTGAGATAGGATAAGAGTCCAAGAACAGAGAACATAGAATGTAGAACAGTACAGTACAGAACAGTCCCTTCGGCCCTCGATGTTGTGCCGAGCATTGTCCGAAACCAAGATCAAGCTATCCCACTCCCTGTCATTCTGGTGTACTCCATGTGCCTATCCAATAACCGCTTGAAATTTCCTAAAGTGTCCGACTCCACTATCACAGTAGGCAGTCCATTCCTCACCCTAACCACTCTCTGAGTAAAGAACCTACCTCAGACATCCCTCCTATATCTCCCACCCTGAACCTTAAAGTTATGCCGCCTTTTAACAGCTACATCCACCGAGGAAATAAAATATGAACGTCCACTCTATCTATCACCGTCATCACCTTATAAACCTCTATTAAGTCGCCTCTCATCCTCCTCCATTCCAAAGAGAAAAGCCCTAGCTGCCTCAACCTTTCCTCATAAGACGTATCCTGCAAACCAGGCAGCATCCTCGTAAATCTTCTTTGCACCCTTTCCAATGCTTCCACATCCTTCCTATCGTGATGTGACCGGACCTGCACACAATATTCCAAAGGTGGTCTCACCAGGGTCATGTACAGTTTCGGCATAAACACGCGGCATTTAAGCTCAAGCTGTTAATAAACGCTAACACACTATAGATTTTCGACACGGCTCTATCCACTTGAGTGGCAACCTTCAGAGATCTGTGGAAATGAACCCCAAGATATCTCTGTTCCTCCACATTCCTCAGAACCCTGCCGTTGACCCTGTAATCCGCATTCAAATATTTTCTACCAAAATGAATCACCTCGCACTTATGAGGGTTAAGCTCCATCTGCCATTTGTCTGCCCAGCTCTACATCCTATCAATGTCACTTTGCAGCCTATAACAGCACTCCACCTCACCCACTACTCCACCAATCTTGGTATCATCAGCAAATTTACTGACACACCCTTCAGCCCCCTCCGCCAAGTCATTGATAAAAATCACAAATAGCAGAGGATCCAGCACTGATCCCTGTGGTACACCACTGATAACTGGTTTCCAGTCTGAAAATGTTCCATCCATCACCACCCTCTGTCTTATGTGATAGCCAGTTACTTATCCAATTGGTCAAATCCGTTCTTGTAGCTGCATTAACCTTTCTATAGTCCACACACAACCGTTGGGTATCGTCTGGTTCAGGTACCATCACTATGGATGAACTCCATTGGCTGCAACCCACTTCAATTATGGCATTTTTAAGCATACTCTCAATCTCTTTGTTAACCTGTGCCAATGTCAAAGGGTTAACTCCATGTGAATGTTGTTTGATTGGAACAGCATTTCCCACATCTACATTATGTTAAGCCATTTTTGTACTACCCAATTTATCTCTACAAACTTGCCCATGTGATATCAATAACTCTTTCACGTCTGTCCGTTTTTACTCTGGAAGGTAACTCAACAATTTATCCCACTTTTTAAGATAATCCTCGTTTTCCAATTTAATTTGAGGTATGTCAAATTGACAGGCATCTGGATTTTGTTCGTCACTTCCAGTTAGAATCATTAACACCTCCTCCTGTTCCTCTCCTTCCCTTTCAACGTAACTTTTAAGGATATTCACATGATACACTCGGTGAGTCTTCCTTCTATCTGGCGTTTTTAACCACATAATTCACCTTACTTAATTTCCTTTCAATCTGATCAGGTCCACAACACTTTGCTTTTAAAGGTTCACCTACCACTCATAACAATACTAAAACTTAATCTCCACAGGTAACACTGCGAACTTTTGATATCCTGTCCACTACCCGTTTCATCACATTTTGTGCAACTTTTAAATGTTGACTGGACAACTCAACTGCTCGTTCCCTAAAAATTGACATGTAATCCTATCATGTAAGTTTCGACTGCTCACTCACCAATTTTTCCTCAATCAATTTAATGATTCTCTTACTTCATGACCAAAACTTAATTCAAAATTACTGAATTTGGTTGACTCATTAGGTGCATCCCTAATTGCAAACTGTATGAATGGAATTCCTTTATCCCAATCCTCGGGATAATCTTCACAATAAGCGCTCAACATTGTATTTCATGTCTGGTGCCACATTTCTAACGCTCTCTGGGATTCTGGATGGTACACAGTTGATTTGATTTGTTTTATTCCTAAGCTATCCATAACTTCTTTGAATACCCTTGAGGCAAAATTTGATCCTTGATCCGATTGTATTTCTGTGGGTAGTCCATATCTAGTAAAGAATATAAGTAACTCCTCCACAATCTTTTTAGCTGTAATATTATGCACTGGAATGCCCTCTGGAAATCTAGTAGACACATCCATTAGTGTGAAAAGATATTGATTCCTACGTTTCGTTTTAGGAAGCGGTCCTACGCAAGCAATTAAGACCCTTGTAAAACGTTCCTCAAATGCTGGAATGCGTATTAAGGGCGGTGGTTTTATCACTGCTTGAGGTTTCCCTATCACTTGACATGTGTAACATGATTGACAAAATTTAACTTCATCTTTATGTAGTCCAGGCCAATTAAAATGCTTTTGTATTTTAGCTTGAGTTTTCCTTACTCCCAAATGACCTCCCACTTGTACCTGCAACTCGCAACACCTCCTTTCGATACCCTACCGGCAATACTACTTGATGAACTTCTGCCCACTTTTCATTCGCCTGTATATGTAAAGGTTTGCATTTTCTACTCAAGGTATCACTTTTACGGTAATAACACTGTGGTTATACACTCAGATTCTCTTGCGTATATGCTTTCTGATACATCTGTTTTATTTCTACATCTTTCTGTTGCAACTCCGCCAATTTTCCTGAACTAAAAATATCCGTCTCATCCTCCACCCGATCTTGTTCTTTTTCAAACACCTGATCAAAAATCGTTTCTGATAATTGCAATTCGACTTCATCTTCACTCTTTGATTTCTCCTCTTGTCTTAACCTGTTACTTTAAGACCTTGTTACTACACAATCCGGAGAAATCCCAGGATACTCGTCCTTCAACACTTCAGTTGTCCGATTTTTCACTGGCTCATCAATCACAGTAGGCATCACTCCTATCTGCGGTCCAGCTTTACCATTATCCAAGATAAACTGTATTCCTAGACAAGATCGTTTCTCTATTACTCTTACTACCTCTTCCCCACTCTTCACTGGACTTTCCAACCTTGCCTTATATAATGGAAAACTACTCCTCTCACCCGGAATTCCACATATTACCAGCTTTTCGGGAAAAATTGCATCCAAACTACATCGCTCCTCATCTCTGACCCTTAAAGATTGACGAGCTCCCCTATCTCCTAAAAATGGAAATTCGATACCTGCTCCCCATAGTAGGCTCATTTAGAAAGTTAGGGGGCATTGAATACAGGGAAATTTGGCTCTCTGGATACAGAATTGGCTGGTCGAAAGGAAACAGAGAGCGGCAGTGAATGGAAAGTATACCGCCTGGAGATCGGTGACCAGTGGTGTCCCGCAAGGTTCAGTTCACAGAATTCATAGATTATCATAGAATGTACAGTGCAGAGGGAGGCCATTCGGCCCATCGAGTCTGCACCGGCTCTTGGAAAGAGCACCCTACCCAAGGTCAATACCTCCATCCTATTCCCATAACCCAGTAACCTCACCCAACACTAAGGGCAATTTTGGACACTAAGGGCAATTTATCATGGCCAATCCACGTAACCTGCTCATCTTTGGACTGTGGGAGGAAATCGGAGCACCCGGAGGATACACACGCACACACGAGGAGGATGTGCAGACCCCGCACACAGTGACCCAAGCCGGAATCGAACCTGGGACCCTGGAGCTGTGAAGCAATTGTGCTATCCACAACGCTACTGTGCTGCCCCAGAGTTCTGACACCTCTGCTCTTTGTGGTTTTTATAAATGACTTGGATGAGAAAATGGAAGAGTGGCTCAGTAGGTTTGCCGATGACACAAAGGTTGATGGAGTTATAGGTAGTGTTGAGGGTTGTTTCAGGTTAGCACAGAACATTGCCAGGATGCAGAGCTCGACTGAGAAGTGGCAGATGGAGTGAAAACTTGATAAATGTGAGTGAATCACTTTGGAAAGTCGAATGTGAATGCTGAATACAGCGTTAAAGACAGGACTCTTAGAAGTGCGGAGGAACAGAGGGATCTTGGCGTCCACGTACAGAGTTCTCTCAAGGTTGCCACCCAGATTGATCGGGTTATTATGAAGGCGTACGGTGTGTTGGCTTTCAGTAACAGGGGGATTGATTTAAGAGCGGCGAGGATTTTCTGCAGCTTTATACAACTCTAGTTCGACCACACTTGGAATATTGTGTCCAGTTCTGGTCGCCTCATTATTCGAAGGATGTGGAAGCTTTGGAGAGCGTACAGACGAGATTTACCAGGATGCTGCCTGGACTGGAGGGCATGTCTTGTGAAGATAGGTTGAGGGAGCTGGAGCTAGGGCTTTTCTCACTGGAGCGAAGAAGGCAGAGAGGTGACTTGATAGAGGTGTACAAGGTGATGAGAGGCATGGATAGAGCAGATAGCCAGAGAGTTTTCCGCAGGGAGGTGGGGGGGGGGGGGATTGCTGTCACGTGGGGACATAATTGTAAGGTGATTGGAGGAAGGGAGAGGAAAGATGGCAGAGGACGGTTCTTTACAGAGAGTGGTGGGTGTGTGGAATGCACTGACGTCAGAAGTGGCGGAGTAAGAGTCAATAGGGACATTTAAGCGATTCTTAGACAGGCACATGGACAGCAGTAAATTGAAGGGGGGTAGGTTAGGTTGATGTTAGATTAGGATAAATGGTCGGCACAACATCGTGGGCTGAAGGGCCTGCGCTGTGCTGTACTGTTCTATGTTCTATGTTCCTCCTGTTACACATGAGCAAACTTTACCCACACAAGTAAAATATTTAAAGGTAACTGGCACCTTCTTATCAATCACCTCTTGATCAGGCGGTACAATCGTCTGCACCTCCTTCGCTTCGCTTAGGCTTTCCTTTACCACTTGAACAAACCCCAATGTCTTATCCTGTTATACCATATCAACCTTCTCAGTGCATTTCTTCAACCACCAACACTGTGACTGCATGGCCTAGATAATTAGTGAAAACATTTGAAACTTTTCATTTCTTTTCCACCCTTATGGATATCGTTTTTAATCTGAGTTGCACTAACCTTAGTATCTCCCATCAGATCACCTCTGCCTCTCACAGATGAGGTTTTCTCATGCCCCCAGTTCTTTCCCTCACAGGCTGGAACTGATGCCGGAAACCAAACTTTGATTTATGATCTAATTCATTAGCATCTGACATTTCTGCTGTTAATCTCGCAGTTTTAACCCCCTGCTCTTCCACATGAGTTCTGAGTACATTAGTAATTTAATTTTTAAACTCGGCCAAAAGTAAAATTTCTCTGAGACCTTCATACGTTTGGTCTATTCTCAAAGCACTTGTCCATCTATCAAAATTACTCTGTTTGATGCTTTCAAACTCCATGTATGTTTGACCTGGTTCTTTCCTTAAATTTCTAAACCTTTGCCTGGAGGCTTCAGGCACTAATCCATACGCACCTAAGATGGGAATTTTCACCTCCTCATACGTCCCAGATAGCTTCTCTGATAGTGATGCAAACACATCACTAGTACAAGCAACCAGCTTTGTTTGAATCAGTAATACCCACATGTCCTGTGGCCATTTAATTTGTTTAAAGGTAAATGAGTTGATGGCGCAAATCATCGTGAATGATTATGATTTAGTGGCCTTACTGAAACATGGTTAAAGGATGGTCACGACTGGGAGTTAAATATCCAAGGGAATCAAACTATTCGGAAGGACAGAGTGGATGTTAAGGGAGGTGGTGTAGCTCTGCTATTTAAGGTTGACATCCGGGCAATAGTAAGGGACGACAACAGTGCAATGGAGGATAAGGTTGAATCCATTTGGGTGGAAATCAGGAATAGCGAGGCGAAAAAGTCACTGATAGGAGTAGTCTATTGGCCACCAAATAGTAACATTATGGTGGGACAGGGAATAAACAAAGAAATAACGGATGCATGTAGAAATGGTACAGTAGTTATCATAGGGGATCTTAATCTACATGTCGATTGGTTAACCAGGTCGGTCAAGGCAGCATTGAGGAGGAGATTACAGAATGTATCCGCGATAGTGTCCTAGAACGGTATGTAATGGAACCTACGAGGGAACAAGCGGTACTAGATCTGGTCCTGTGTAATGAGACAGGATTGATTCATGATTTCATCGTTAGGGATCCTCTCAGAAGGGGCGATCACAATATGGTGGAATTTAAAATACAGATGGAGGGTGAGAAGGTAAAATCAAACACTAGTGTTTTGTGCTTATACAAAAGGAATTACAACGGAATGAGAGAAGAGCTAGCTAAGGTCGACTGGGAGCAAATACCTCATGGTGAAACAGTTGAGGAACAGTGGAGAACATTGCAAGCGATTTTTTACAGTGCTCAGCAAAGGTATATACCAACAAAAAGGAAGGGCGGTAGAAAGAGGGAAAATGGACCGAGTATATCGAAGGAAATAAGGGAGAGTGTCAAATTGAAGGGAAAAGCATACAAAGTGGCAAAGATTGGTGGGAGACGAGAGGACTGGGAAATCTTTAGGGGGCAACAGAAAGCTACTAAAAAAGCTATAAAGAAGAGAAAGATAGATTATGAGAGAAAACTTGCCCAGAATATAAAAACAGATCGTAAAAGATTCCACAAATATATAAAACAAAAAAGAGTGGCTAAGGTAAATATTGGTCCTTTAGAGGCTGAGAAGGGAGATTTAATGATGTATTAAAGTAAGTATTAATGTATGCAAAAATGTATTCTTTACCCAGAGAGTGGCTATGGTGTGGAATGGACTGCCTGCTGTGATAGTGGAGTCGGACATTTTAGGAACTTTCAAGCGGCTATTGGATAGGCACATGGAGCACACTAGAATGACAGGGACTGGGATAGCGTGATCTTTTTTTCGGACAATGCTCGGCACAACATCGAGTGCCGAAGGGCCTGTTCTGTGCTGTACTGTTCTATGTTCCAGTGTGAGATGAGGAAATGGCTGAGGAACAGAACAGGATTTTTGGGTCGGTCCTCAAAGTGGAAGACACAAATAACATGCCAGTGACTGATGGAAATAAAGCAATCACAGGTGAGGACCGTGAGATGATTGTTATCATGGAGGAGGCAGTGATAGGCAAGCTAATGGGGCTAAAGGTAGACAGGTCTCATGCCCTAATGGAGTGCATCCCAGAGTGCTAAAAGAGATGGCTAGGGAAATTGCAAATGCACGAGTGATAATTTACCAAAATTCACCAGACAATTCCACCCGGCGGATTGGAAATTAGCAAACATGACACCACTGTTTAAAAAAGGAGGTACGCAGTAAGCGGGTAATTATGGGCCAGTTAGCTAAACTTCGGTAGTAGAGAAGATGCTGGAATCTATCATCAAGGAAGAAATAGCGTGGCATCTGGATGAAAATTGTTCCATTGGGCAGACGCAACATGGGTTCAGAAAGGGCAGGTCGTGCCGAACTAATTTAGTGGAATTTTGTGAAGGCCATTACCAGTGCGGTAGATAACGGGAAGCCAATGGATGTGGTATATATGGATTTTCAGAAAGCCTTTACAAGGTGCCACACAACAGGTCCCTGCATAAGATAAAGCTGCGTGGCATTAAGGGTAAAGTAGTAGCATGGATAGAGGATTGGTTACTTAAAAGAAAGCAAAGAGTGGGGATTAATGGGTGTTTCTCTGGTGGCAATCTGTAGCTAGTGGTGTTCCTCAGGGATTCAGTGTTCGGCCCACAATTGTTCACAATTTACATAGATGATTTGGAGTTGGGGACCAAAGGCAACGTGGCCAAGTTTGCAGACGGCACTAAGATGAGTGGTGAAGCAAAAAGTGCAGAGGATACCGGAAGTCTGGATAGGTTAGCTGAATGGGCTACAGTCTGGCAGATGGAATACAATGTTGACAAATGTGATGTTATCCATTTTTGTAGGAATAACAGCAAAAGGGATTATTATTTAAATGATAAAATATTCAAACATGCTGCTGTGCAGAGAGACCTGGGTGTGCTAGTGCACGAGTCGCAAAAAGTTGGTTTACAGGTGCAACAAGTGATTAATAAGGCAAATGGAATGTTGTCCATCATTGCTAGAGCGATGGAGTTTATGACTAAGGAGGTTATGCTGCAACTGTATTAGGTGTTAGTGAGGCTTAACCTGCAGAATTGTGTTCAGTTTACCAGAGAAAGGACGTATTGGCGCAGAGGAGATTCACTAGGTTAATCCCAGAGCTGAAGGGCTTGGATTACGAGGAGAGGTTGAGTAGACTGGGACTGTACTCGTTGTAATTTAGAAAGATGAGGGGGGATCTTATAGAAACATATAAAATTAGGAAGGGAATATATAGGATAGATGCTGGCAGTTTGTTTCCACTGGCGGGTTAAAGCAGAACTAGGGGGCATAGCCTCAAAATAAGGGGAAGTAGATTTAGGACTCAGTTTAGGAGGAACCTGTTCACCCAAAGGGTTGTGAATCGATGGAATTCCTTGCCCAGTGAAGCATTTGACGCTCCTTCATTAAATGTTTTTAAGATAACGATAGGATTAACGGTTATGGTGTTCGGGCATGAAAGTGGAGCTAAGTCCTCAAAAGATCAGTCATATTCTCATTGAATAGCGGAGCAGGCTCGATGGGCCAGAAGGCTTACTCCTGCTAGTTCTTATGTTCTTATGTTTAGCCATCTTCTCAAATGAAATAAAAAAGGCTTCTACCTCATTCACGTCAAACCTAGGCAATGCTTGGACATATTTAAATAGATCCCCACCAAGCCTTCGACTTTGACGCTCTTTCACTTCATCCTCATCTCTATCTTCAAACTGTACATTTCTGTTTAAATCCGCCAATTTTAACTGACTGTCATGTTTCATGGCTATTTTCCAAAGTTCATACTCTCGCTCTCTTTATTTTTTCCTCTCTCTCTCTTTCGTATTCAAGCTGCTTTAATTCTTTCTCATGTTGCATTTGTTTAATTTGTAACTGAATTTTTGCCATTTCCAATGCGTCAAACTGTATCTCAGGCATTTTTAAGTGCTTTGCCACAAACATAATTACCTCAACCTTTCGCATTTTGTTCGGTAATGTTAACTGCAATGTTTGTGACAAATCGAAGACTGCTTTTAGTCTCTGGCCGTAAGGTAATGCGTGTGACCGACTCCACCCCCAAAAACCTCAGAGCCTCTGAAAGACATTGTTCAAAACACTCCGTACTTAAGCTGAAATACCACACCTGAAAAGCAACCACAATATGCTCACCCCTCACTGTCTTTAAGTTCACAAAGCCAATCCAATAAATATACTTTTATCCCCCTCGAGCCCCCAGTTTGTTATGGGCCAGGGTTTGGATAACCCGAAAGTGTATCATGGAGTTCACCTGAGCCGCAATGTTTTATATATTGTGGTATGGGGAGCACATTAAAGAACCCACCAACACTCATGCTCTCCCTTCCTTCACGCTCTCTCATTCTCTCACGCTCTCTCCCTCGTGCACACTCAATTTCCCTCTTACGCTAGTTGCCTCTCTAACTCCCAGCCCCGTTCCCACTCTCTCTCCCTCTCTTATGTGGGAGTTCAGTTACGTGGCAGATGCCCCTGACCCCTTCATGTGCGGGAAGTGTGTCCAGCTGCAGCTCCTGTTAGACCGCATGACGGCTCTGGAGCTGCGGATGGACTCACTTTGGAGCATTCGCGATGCTGAGGAGGTCGTGGATACCACGTTAAGTGAGTTGGTCACACCGCAGATTAGGATTGGTGAGGGAGACAGGGAATGGGTGACCAAAATGCAGAGAAAGAGCAGGGAGGCAGTGCAGGTGTCCCCTGCGGTCATCTCCCTCCAAAATAGGTATACCGTTTTGGATACTGTTGAGGGAGATGGCTCACCATGGGAAGGCAGAAGTAGTCAGGCTCATGGCACCGTGGCTGGCTCTGCTGCACAGAAGAGTGAGAAAAAGACTGGCAGGTCTATCGTCATGGGGGATTCAATCGTAAGGGGAGTAGACAGGCGTTTCTGTGGCCGAAAACGAGACCCCCGAATGGTATGTTGTCTCCCGGGTGCACGGGTCAGGGATGTCTCAGATCGGCTGCTAACATACTGAAGGGGAAGGGTGAACAGCCAGTTGTCGTGGTGCATAGAGGCACCAACGATATAGGTTAATAAACGGGATGTGGCCCTACAATCATAATTTAGGGAGTTAGGAGATAAGTTAAAAGGTAGGACCTCAAAGGTAGTAATCTCAGGATTGCTACCAGTGCCACGAGACAGTCAGAGTAGAAATTCAAGAATAGTCAGAATGAATACGTGGCTTGAGAGATAGTGCAGGAAGGAGGGGTTCAGATATTTGGGGCATTGGACCCGGTTCTGGGGGCGTTGGGACCATTACAAATCGAATGGTCAACGCCTCGGCAGGACTGGAACCAATGTCCTAGGGGGGCTTTTGCTAACAATGTTGGGGAGGCTTTATCCTAATGTGGCAGGGGGATGGGAACCCGATTAGGAAGTTAGAGGTCACATAAAGAGACAGCAACTAAAGCCAGTAAGGTACTAGATAATAAACTCAATGTGACTAAGGGGAAGAGTAGACAGGGAAGAGATGATGAACGCAAATGGACAGGTCATCTGAGGTGCATTTGTTTCAATGCAAGAAGTGTAGCAGGTAAGATAGATGATCTTCGGGCTTGGATTAGTACCTGGGAATATGATGTTATTGGTATTACAGAGACATGGTTGAGGGAAGGGCAAGACTGGCAACTAAATATACCAGTGTATAGATGCTTAAGGAGGGATAGAGAGGGAGGTTAAAGGGGTGGAGGAGTTGCATTAAAGGTCAGAGATGATATCACAGCTATGATTAAGGAGGACATGAAGCAGGATTCGAGCACTGAGACAATATGGGTAGAGCTAAGAAATAGGAAGGTTGCACTAACATTGTTGGGACTTTACTGCAGACCTCCCAAAAGCGAGCGTGAAGTCGATGTACAAATATGTAGACAGATTATAGAAAAATGTAGGAGCAATAGGGTGGTCGTGATGGGAGATTTTAACTTCCCCAACATTGAATGGGACTCGTGTCGTGTTGGAGGCGTAGATGGAGCAGAATATGTAAGGAGCATGCAGGAGAGTTTTTTAGAGCAGCGTGTAAGTAGTCCAACTCGGGAAAGGGCCATAGTCGGTGATTACTTTGGGAATCGCGACCACAATTCACTAAGTTTTAGAATACTCATGGACAAAGACGAGAGTGGTCCTAAAGCAAGAGTGCTAAATTGGGGAAAGGCCAAGTATAACAAAATTCGGCAGGAGCTAGGGAATGTGGATTGGGAGCAGCTCTTTAAGGGTAAATCCACATTTGAAATGTGGGAGTCTTTTAAGGAAAGGTCGATTAGAGTGCAGGACAAACATGTCCCTGTGAAAATGAGGGATAGAAATGGCAAGATTAGGGAACCATGGATGACGGGTGAAATTGTGAGATGAAAAAGAAAGCATACAGAAGATCTAGGCAATTTAAATCTGCTGACTCTTTGGAGGAATATCGGGAAAGTAGGCCAAATCTCAAACACGCAATATATAGGGCTAAAAGGGGGCATGAAATACCTTTGGCTAACATGGATAAGGAAAATCCCAAAGCCTTTTGTTCGGGGAGAAGGAGCAAGAGGGTAAGTAGAGAAAGGATTGGCCCACGCAAAGACAAAAGAGGGAATCTATGCGTGGAGTCAGAGGAAATGGGTGAGATTCTTAATGAGTACTTTGCATCGGTATTCACCAAGGAGAGGGACATGACGGATGTTGAGGCAAAGGATGGATGTTTAAATACTCTAGGTCAAGTCGGCATAAGGAAGGGGAACGTTTTGGGTATTCTAAAAGGCATTAAGGTGGACAAGTCCCCAAGTCCAGATGGGATCTATCCCAGGGAAGCGAGAGAAGAAATAGCTGGGCCTTTAACGGATATCTTTGCAGCATTCTTGAGCACCGGTGAGGTCCCGGAGGACTGGAGAATTGCTAATGTTGTCACTTTGTTTAAGAAGGGTAGCAGGGATAATCCAGGTAATTATAGACCTGTGAGCTTGACGTCAGTGGTAGGCAAACTATTGGAGAAGATACTGAGGGATAGGATCTAGTCACATTTGGAAGAAAATAGACTTATCAGTGATCGGCAGCATGGTTGTGTCCAGGGAAGGTCATGTCTTACAGACCTAATAGAATTCTTTGAGGAAGTGACAACGTTAATTGATGAGGGAAGGGCTGTAGTTGTCATACACATGAATTTCAGTAAGGCGTTTGATAAAGTTTCCCATCGCAGGTTGATGGAAAAAGTGAAGTCGTATGGGGTTCAGGGTGTACTAGCTAGATCGATAAAGAACTGGATGGGCAACAGGAGACAGAGAGTAGTGGTGGAAGGGATTGTCGCAAAATGGAGAAAGGTGACTAGTGGTCTTCCACAGGGATCCGTTCTCGGACCACTGTTGTTTGTGATATACATAAATGATCTGGACGAAGGTATAGGTGGTCTGATTAGCAAGTTTGCAGATGCTACTAAGATTGGTGGAGTTGCAGATAGCGAGGAGGACTGTCAGAGAATAGAGCAAAATATAAATAGATTGGAGAGTTGGGCAGATAAATGGCAGATGGAGTTCAATCCAGGCAAATGCGAGGTGACACATTTTGGAAGATCAAAAGTGGTGGCCTTGTTGGAGAGAAACTTTCCATATCAATCTACCAGGCCCTAGGCGAATTGGAGTTCTGTTGAGCCATCTGGATCCGGACCCTGCCGAATTGCCGGTACCTTTCCTTCCACTGGCTGAAAACCGTAGCGGCCTAACAGATAGCCGAGGTACGTTATTTGGGCGGCGTTGAAGGCACATTTTCTCCGGCAGGAGGCGAACGGCAGCTTGCTCCAAACGCCTCAGCACCTCGGACAGGTTTTCCAGATCTCCCTGGTCAGACGGGTACGTGATCAGGAACTGGCCTTGAAATACCCCCACGTGAAGTCGGTTTTTCATGATGTTCAGTTTTATGAGTGTAATATTGCGTATGTGGAGGATACCCAAAGGGGTGTCGGGTGTACTCAAGTAGCCCTCAGTGCATGTTCACCGTTACGAAGAGTCTGGACTCAGTAAACAGGACTAACTGGAGGGAAACTTGGTTCATGTCGAATTCGCAAACGTACGACCTCTGCTGAGCTTTGCGTACAGGTCGTACGTTGCTGTAGCGTGGTTGGCCAATGCTTAATGGGACCAGAGTACCGTTCATGGTTCACAAGCGATCCTGGAAGAACGATGGATATATTGTTAGAACCCCTTCAGGGCCATCTGGGTGCATGCTGCACACTCCCTGTCAATATAATCGCAGGTGACATAATCAGTCATGCCCCAGGAGGCTCGGCCCATTCCCTTGAACCACGGCCAGAGGACGAACGGCAGATTGTTGACCGTACGCGACCGGACAGTTGACGTGCCCGCTCTTGGTAGTGTCGCCCCGTAAAAGTGGCCAGCCGTGTGTTGGTGTCCAACATTGTTAATGATTGATGACCAACGAAATAAGGTTGAAAATACAGCGAGACTACAGATCCTGCAGAACCAATGTCGATCTCCCTGCTGATTGGATGACCATTGATTTGCAGAGTTTTCAGAATGGGTGCGACTGCTCATTGCTGCTGCGGTCGTCTTCGAGGTAGTATGCCCTCGCACGTGGGAGCCGTCCGTCCTGGTACTCGGCAGGCAGGCCGATCCGCACGGGGCCTACAATTCCCCTCTGTGGTCTCTGTGGGCTGTTCCAGCCCCCACTGGTTGGTGGTCGTAATCCTGTTCCTCCTGCTCAGGGAAGAAAGCGTACCGGCTTCTTCAGTTCTAGCCAAAGGCGATTGACGCTCACTTATGAGTTCTTGCTTCAAACCGCCTGTGGTTGCGTTAAAACGCCCCAGATTTCCAATATGTGGCATGTCTGTGATCACTATTCGGACCTCTGAGGCCTAGAAATAATGGACCGCGCGCACTGCAACCGGTATCGACGGCAACTGCATCCTATCCTCCTGGCCAGTGTGTATCGCAATTGTATATCTGCATTATTAAGAATGCACAGACGATACGTAGAAATTAACGAGCAAGATTTATTGCAACACAATTCCAAACCTCCTACATTCTCCTGAGGCTCTGCTTCCCCAATATGCACCCACGTTGGAGCTGTTCTGCGAGTTGGGGCTCTCCTTAAAGGGAAAGTTCATATTCTGAGGAGGTCATATCAAACCATACGCTGCTGATCCCAGGAGGTCCGCTGGTGTATTAACGTTAACCGTATGTGGTCACGCAAATTAAACGAATTTTATTTATTTATCAAACAGTAAAAGAGCTATCCCACTTAAATTATCCCAATTAATAACAGTCACAATATTATTCATCCAATTAAGAGAATGGATTTATTCTAGCTGCAGTTCTGATCTGTTGAGTCTCGATTTCCTCAAAGCCTTCGTCCAAAGAAGTGGGGCTTGCTTGCTTCTTCCGTCCGTCTCGTGTCGTCACTCCATCCTTTCGATTACATCTCACTAAGTGTTCACTGGGGAAGGTCTTGGTTCTGGATCTTTATCCCCCTCTTCATGCCTTTCCAGAAAGTTCCCTGGCACTCTGCCAATGAGGTCTGGGGACGGGGTCGCAAGACCCAATGGAGGAGGCGATCGTCCCTTTAGTCTGAGATGGTGACCTCTGGTTCCAGTTTCTCCTACAAAGTGGAAACATCCTCTCCACGTCCACTCTACCCAGGCCTCGCAGTATCCTGTAAGTTTCATTATGCCACCCCCCCTCATCCTTCTGAACTCCAACGAATCCAGACCCAGAGTCCTCAACCGTTCCTCATACGACAATTTCTTAATTTCAGGGTTAATTCTTGTGAACCTCATCTACACCCTTTCCATCGCCAGCACATCCTTCCTTAGATACAGGACCCAAAACTGCTCACGATACTCCAACTGGCGTCTGACCAGAGCCTTAGATAGCCTCAGAAGTACCTCCCAGGCCCTGTATTCTACCCTCTTGACAAAAATGGTAACATTGCATTGGCCTTCTTAACTGCCGACTGAACCTGCACATTAACGTTAAGAGAATCGTGAACAAGGACTCCCAAATCCCTTTCTGCTTCTGATTTCGTAATCATTTCCCCATTTAGAAAATACACTTTGCCTAAATTCCTCCTTCCATAATGCATAACCTCACACTTTTCCACATTGTATTTCATTTGCCACTTCATTGCCCACTCTCCTATCTTGTCCAAATCCTTCTGCAGCCCCCTTGATTCCTCAATACTACCTCTCCCTCTACAGATCTTTAACCATCTGCAAACTTAGCAACAGTGCTTTCAGTTTCTCCTGCCAGATCCTTTGGAGCCTTTCCCAATCCTTTGGTCTATCCGAAAAAAGGCCTTGGATTGTTGTGAGCTGAAGGTCAGGAAATAAAATACTTGGACTCTCCACGGTCCTGAGTACTGGGTAAAAACGTGACATATAGTATTGACTATGATCTCAGTGCATAGCAGAACAATCTGTATGGTCCACTTCAGCGTCTATTTCTGTGTTATTGTTCCCCTGTTCTATTTCCATACGCTGCTGTGAAAAAAATCAGACTGACTGCTCACACACAACGCACCAGATCATTCATTCCATTCACTCCAAAGTCAAACGATGCTGGAAAATTGAGTCGAAAGCAAATCAAAGAGAAAAACACAGTGGAAATGTCCCGGATATCTGACAGCGTCTGGGCAGGAGTGCGAAACAGACTTAACCTTGAATCGACATTTCCTACAGATAAATATGAATGACATTCTGAGCACGGAAAGGGGCAGGTTTGTGGGAGGAGAACGACGTGTGTGTGATTGTCTGGAAGACAGGAATATATTAAGTAGGAAACGCCTTCACCCATTACACTCACACGCTGATAAATATTGAAAGGAACGAATTTCCTCTAAAACTCTCGAGCAGAGGTTTAACTTTGCTGCAGTTAATATTTGAGTGTCCCCCAAATTGACTACATTCAGATTGACATCAACCGTTTGTGGTCTCTGTCTTATTCTGTGTAACTGACAGCGTGTGTGTCTATGTCTGGGGCCTGCATGTCTGCGAATGTGCCTTGCTGCCTACCAATGTGTCAGTGTGTGAGTCTGCGGACACGTAAACGTCTCTTTATGTGTGTCTGTGTGCATCCGTGTGTGTGTGAAAGAGTATCTGTGTGTGTCTGTGAATATGTGGGTTTACTCCGTGCTACGGTTTCCCCGCACATGTTCCGAAATGCGTATTGTTTGGTAATTTTGACAGTCTGAATTCTCCTTCCGTGTACCCGAACAATCGCCAGAATGTGGCTATCAGGGGCTTTTGAATGTAACTTCGTTGCTGTGTTAATGTAAGGCTACTTGTGACAATAAAAAAATTATATTACTATATTATGTCTGTGCGTCTGTAAATGTGTGTGTCAGCAAATGACTGTGTGTGTTTGGCTAGTGTTTCGCTATCTGCGAGTTTCTTTGTGAGTGGCTACCATTGTGTCTGTGTGCCTGTGAATGTATATCTTAACATAAGAACATTAGAACTAGGAGCAGGAGTACGCCATCTGTCCCCTCGAGCCTGCTCCGCCATTCACTGAGATCATGGCTGGTCGTTTGTGGACTCAGCTCCGCTTTCCGGCCCGAACGCCATAACCCTTAATGCCTGTATTCTTCAAAAAACTATCTATCTTTATTTTAAAAACATTTAATGAAGGAGTCTCTACTGTTTCACTGGGCAAGGGATTCAATAGATTCACAACCCTTGGGTGAAGACGTTCCTCCTAAACGCAGTCCTAAATCAACATCCCCTTATATTGAGGCTATGCCCCCTAGTTCTGCTTTCACCCGCAAGTGGAAACAACCTTTCCGCATCTATCCTATCTATTCCCTTCACAATTTTATTTGTTTCTATAGGATCCCCCCCCCCTCATCCTTCTAAATTCAAAGGAGTACAGTCCTAGTCTACTCAACCTCTCCTCGTAATCCAAAACCTTCGGCTCTGGGATTAACCTAGTGAATCTCCCCTGCACACCCTCCAGTGCCGGTACGTCCTTTCTCAAGTACGGAGACCAAAACTGAACACAATACTCCAGGTATGGCCTCATTAACACCTTATTCAATTGCAGCATAGCCTCCCTAGTCTTAAACTCCATCCCTCCAGCAATGAAGGACAAAATTCCATTTGCCTTCTTAATCACCTGGCGCAGCTGTAAACCAACTTTTTGCGACTCATGCACTAGCAGACCCAGGTCTCTCTGCACAGCAGCGTATATTAATATTTTACTATTTAAATAATAATCCCTTTTGCTGATATTCCTACCAAAATGGATAACCTCACATTTGTCAAAATTGTATTCCATCTGCCAGACCCTAGCCCATTCAGTTAACCTACTCAAATCCCTCTGCAGTCTTCCAGTATCCTCTGCACTTTTTGCTTTACCGCTCATCTTAGTGTCGTCTGCAAACTTGGATACATTGCCCTTGGTCCCCAACTCCAAATCATCCATGTAAATTGTGAACGATTGTGGGCCCAACACTGTTCCCTGAGGGACACCACTAGCTACTGATTTCCAACCAGAGAAACACCCATTAATCCCCACTCTTTGCTTCCTATTAATTAACCAATCCTCTATCCATGCTATTACTTTACCCTTGATGCCATGCATCTTTATCTGATGCAGCAACCTTTTATGTGGCACCTTGTCAAAGGTTTTCTGGAAATCCAGATATACCACATCCATTGGTTCCCCCCTACCTACCGCACTGGAAATGTCCTCAAAAAAAACCACTAAATTAGTTAGGCACGACCTGCCCTTTATGTGCCATGCTGTACCCATTGCAAATATTGACTGGGAACACTATAGTTCGAGTACTTGGATGGGTCCGTTTTTGTCCAATGTGTGCAGGAGGGTTTCCTGACACAGTATGTAGATTGGCCAACGAGAGGCGAGGCCGTATTGGATTTGGTACTGGGCAATGAACCAGGACAGCTGTTAGATTTGGAGGTAGGTGAGCACTTTGGTGATAGTGACCGCAATTCGATTACCTTTACTTTAGTGATGGAAAGGGATAGGTATATACCGCAGGGCAAGAGTTGTATCTGGGGGGGGGGGGGGGGAAGCAATTATGATGCGATAAGGCAAGACTTAGAATGCATCGGATGGAGAGGAAATCTGCAGGGGATGGGCACAATGGAAATGTGGAGCTTGTTCAAGGAACAGCTTCTGTGTGTCCTTGATAAGTATGTGCTTGTCAGGCAGGGAGGAAATGGTCGAGCAAGGGAACCGTGGTTTCCTAAGGCAGTCGAAACACTTGTCAAGAGGAAGAAGGCGGCTTATGTAAAGATGAGACATGAAGGTTCAGTAAGGGCGCTCGAGAGTTACAAGTTAGCTAGGAAGGACCTACTGAGAGAGCTAAGAAGAGCCAGGAGGGGACTTAAGAAGTCTTTGGCAGGTAGGATCAAGGATAACACTAAAGCTTTCTGTAGATATGTCAGGAATAAAAGAATGACTCGGGTAAGAGTAGGGCCAGTCAAGGACAGTAGTGGGAAGTTATACTTGGAGTCCGAGGAGATCCGGGAGGTGCTAAATGAATATTTTTCGTCTGTATTCAAACAGGAAAAAGACAATGTTGTCGAGGAGAATACGGAGATTCAGGCTACTAGACTAGAAGGGCTTGAGGTTCATAAGGAGGGGGTGTTAACAATTCTGGAAAGGGTGAAAATAGATAAGTCCCCTGTGCCGGGTGGGATTTATCCTAGGATTCTTTGAGAAGCGAGGGAGGAGACTGCTGAGCATTTGGCTTTGATCTTGAAGTCATCTTTGTCTACAGGAATGGTGCCAGAAGACTGTAGGATAGCAAATGTTGTCGCTTTGTTCAAGAAGGGGAGTAGAGACAACCCCGGTAACTATAGACCAGTGAGCCTTACTTCTGTTGTGGGCAAAATCTTGGAAAGGTTTATAAGAGATAGGGTGTCTCATCATCTGGAAAGTAATAATTTGATTAGACATAGTCAACACGGTTTCGTGAAGGGTAGGTCGCGCCTCACAAACCTTATTGAGTTCTTTGAGAAGGTGACCAAACAGATGGATGAGGGTAATGCAGTTAATGTGGTGTATATGGATTTCAGCAAAGCATTTGATAATGTTCCCCACGGTAGGCTACTGCAGAAAATACGGAAGCATGGGATTGAGGGAGGTTTAGCAGTTTCGATCAGAAATTGGCTAGCTGGAAGAAGACAAAGGGTGGTGGTTGGTGGGAAGAGTTCAGACTGGAGGCCAGTTACTAGTGGTGTACGACAAGGTTCTGTTTTGGGGCCACTGCTGTTTGTCATTTTTATAAATGACCTGGAGGAGGGCGTAGAAGGATGGGTAAGTAAATTTGCAGATGACACTAAAGTCGGTGGAGTTGTGGACAGCGCGGAAGGATGTTACAAGTTACAGAGGGACATAGATAAGCTGCAGCGCTGGGCAGAGAGGTGGCAAATGGAGTTTAATGCAGAAAAGTGTGAGGTGATTCATTTTGGAAGGAATAACAGGAAGACAGTGTACTGGGCTAATGGTAAGATTCTTGGCGGTGTGGATGAGCAGAGAGATCTCGGTGTCCATGTACATAGATCCCTGAAAGTTGCCACTTAGGTTGAGAGGGTTGTTAGGAAGGCGTACGATGTGTTAGCTTTTATTGGTAGAGGGATTGAGTTTCGGAGCCATGAGGACATGTTGCAGCTGTACACAACTCTGGTGCTGCCGCATTTGGAGTATTGCGTGCAATTCTGGTCACCACATTATAGGAAGGATGTGGAAGCATTGGAAATAGTGCAGAGGAGATTTACCAGAATGTTGCCTGGTATGCAGGGAAGATCTTATGAGGAAAGGCTGAGGGACTTGAGGCTGTCTTCGTTAGAGAGAAGATGTTTAAGAGGTGACTTAATTGAGGCATACAAGATGATCAGAGGATTAGATAGGGTGGACAGTGAGAGCCTTTTTCCTCGGATGGTGATGTCTAGCATGAGGGGACATAGCTTTAAATTGAGGGGAGATAGATATAAGACAGACGTCAGAGGTAGGTTCTTTACTCAGAGAGTAGTAAGGGTGTGGAGTGCCCTGCTTGCAACAGTAGTGGACTCGCCAACACTAAGGTATTCAAATGGCCATTGGATAGACATGTGGACGATAAGGGAATAGTGTAAATGGGCTGTAGAGTGTTTTCACAGGTCGGTGCAACATCGAGGGCTGAAGGGCCTGTACTGCGCTGTAATGTTCTATGTTCTATGTGTCTGCCCAATGGGACAATTTCCATCCAGATGCCTCGCTATTTCTTCCTTGATGATAGATTCCAGCATCTTCCCTTCTACCGAAGTTAAGCTCACTGGCCTATAATTACCCCCTTTCTGCCTTCCTCCTTTTTTAAACAGCGGTGTCGCATTTGCTAATTTCCAATGCGCCGGGACCACCCCAGAGTCTAGTGAATTTTGCTAAATTATCACTCGTGCATTTGCTATTTCCCTAGCCATCTCTTAATTTGTGTGTGCATGTGAATGTGCATGTAAATGTGCCCCGGTGTATCTGCGAATGTCTGTGTGTCTGTCTGTGAAGGTGTCTCTGAGTGTGTCTGGTTGTGTGTGCCAATGTGTGTGTGGCTGTGTGTGTGTGTGTCTGCAAGTGTCTGTGCGTTTGTCTTTGAATGTATCTGTTGTTGTATTTGTGTTCCTGCGAGTGTTAGTGTGCGTGTGTCTGTGTGTCAGTGCGTGTCAGTGTGTCTCTGTGTGTGTCTATGAGTGTCAGTGTATGTCTGTAAATGTGTCTGTGTGAGTGTCTGTGAATTTAAGTCTGTGTCAGTGTGTGGCTGTGTGCGTCCAACTGTCCGTCCGCGTACCTACAAGTGCCTGTGTGTGTCTGTGACTGTTTCTGTTTGTGAATGTGTGTCTGTGAATAAATGTGTGTGTCCGCGTGTATCTGTGTGCGTGCCTGTGTTTTTACCGAATGGTTATGTGTGTCTGTGAGTTTTTATATGTGTAAATGTATTGATGTGTGAGTCTCTGTGTGACTGGGGGCGCCTGCGTTTGAATGTTTGCCTTTATATGTCTCTAAACGTTTCTGTTTGTTTGTGACTACGTGTCTGTGAATGTGTGTATCTGCGCCTCTGTGTCTCTACTCCACGATAACATGCAAGTCATGGTACCCATGAACGGAACCACCAGAGGCCCAATCGGTTGGCAAACTGAGGTCAAACAGGGATGCGTCATCTCACCAACGTTCTCCTCAATCTTCCTTGCAGCAAATGCCCACCCTCTCACCCTGAAGCTCCCCGCTGGAGTGGAGCTTATGCATCGGACAAGCAGAAACTGTTCAAGCTCCAACATTTACGTGACAGAACTAAGACTACTCCAACCTATGTCATCGAGCTGCGGTACGCAGACAACGCCTGTGTGAGAGCCCATTCAGAGGCTGGACTACAAAACATTATCGATGCATTCACCAAGGCATAGGAGAGAATGGTCGTGGGACTAAACATATTTAGTCTGAACCGCATGGTTGTACAGCAGACACCTCATATCACTGGAGAGACATCACCAATGTTGCCTCCGCAAAACCCTGAAAATCCACTGGCAGGATTGGGATATCTACGTGAGCGTCCTCTCCCAGGCAAATATCCCAAGTATCGAGGCGCTGTTCACGCTCGACCTGCTGCATTGAGCGGGCCACATATCCCTCATGACTGACACAAGACTCAGGAAACAAGTGCTCCACTTCAAGTTCTGCAAAGGCAAGCGAGCACTAGGAGGGCAGAGAAAACTTTATAACGACCTCTGAAAGCCTTCCTAAATCAATACATTATACAAACCGACGCCTGAAAATCGCTTGCTTCAGAATGCACAAACTGGCGAAAGTGCACCCTTGAAGACAGCAACCAACTTGAGCATCGGAGGGTGGAGCCCGTGGAGGCAACGTGTAAACAATGCAAGGAGAGCGCAGAATCCAGACCGTCCTGCCCAATCATCAAGCACCAACAGCCAAACCTGTGCCAGAGTCTCCTGATCCAGTGTATGTCTGTTATCTCTGTCTGAGTTTCTATGAATGTGTTGGTGAATATGCCTGTGTATCTGTGTCTGCGAATCTGTCTGTGTGTCTGCGAGATATGTGCGCGTGCCTGTGAATGTCTCTGTCTGTGAGTCTGTGAATTTTCCCGTTTGTGTGAGTGTGTGTCTGCGAGTGTCTGTGAATATCTTTGTTTGTGTGCCTGTGCATTTTTCGGTGAATGTGCCTGTGGGTCTGTGTCTGAGAATCTATTTGTGTGTGCGCGCGAGTGTCTTTGAGTGCGTCTGTGAATATCTCTTGTTTGCGTGCCTGTGATTGTGTGTGTGAATGCGCCTGTGGGTATCTCTCTGTGTGCGAGAGAGTGTCTGTGTATGTGTGTCTGTAAATGTGTCGGTCAGTGTGCGAATGTGTCTCTGAAGATGTGTGGGAACGCGCTTGTGGCTCTGTGGCTCCGAATCTCTTTGAGTGTCTGTGAATGTGTTAGAAAATTAACTCCATCAAGTTCCATTATTATTAATAATATTGCTAATCTTAACACGATCATTATATTATCATCAGCAATTATGGGGACATTATTTCCAGTTTTTGCCACGTTTTGGTTTGTTGAGGAACAATCTTTTCTCTGTAGGTGTGAGGTGGTGAGAATCGAAGCAGTGAGTGTGGAGGAGAGGATTATTCTGCTCTTTACACTTCCGACCTTATGTGGGCCGCTGTGACTCAGTTTATGAACATTTTATGTCCGCTTACATCAGATTCAGCTTTTGCCCTTCACTGACTTCCTATTTGCGCGGCAGACCTCATTTGAGCCGTATAGCTCTAGTACCCGTCTCTGTCACCTGCCGCCGTATCTCTGACATCTTCCTAAACATGTTCAATTCTCCAGACACATTCATTCGAGTCCTCCCGCGGTCACACCTTTCTCCTTATTAGCTGATGTTTAAAATCATACTGCTGTTCCCAAAGGCACCGTGTTCCAGTCTCTTACACGCTAATTGTTAGGGCTGCTATAAACTGTTGTTTTAATCAAGGTATGAAGCAATTAACGTAAACGGGTATTTCAGCATTTTCTTCAACTCGTCTCTGAACTTGGGCTGAACCACCACATAAATAAAATTGTTTGTGCAGCAGCTTAAATTCCGCAGCATATATGCAACTGACAGAAACGTATAATGATCATCAACGTCTAAAAGGGGCTTGATCACTTTAAGCAAATATAAAACGTACAATGACCACAGTATTACGAAGCTGGTGGATATGGAGAGGAGTAAAATAATAGTCGTTTTTCTGCTCTCGATCTCTGGGTCAATCTCTTTATCTCCTTTGTTCTGATCCTTGAATGAGTTACGAGCTCGGCTGCTCATTAATATGCGCCTGAATATCAGAGCGTTGAGGATCAGAATTAAAGTAATTGGGATCATTGGGGTCAACACCATTGAAAATACAGCAAAGCCCGGCCATCTAGGGTCAGTAAAATAGTCTTTCTTAACATAACAGCCCTTTGGCACATTGTCGATTATTTTCCGAGGTTCAAATGTAAAGTACACGGGAACATTTTTTAAACAGAAAAGAATGGTGGTTGTTGCAAGAACTGCAACAGCAGTTTTATTGGTGCAATATGTAGCTTTCAGCTTATGGGAACAAATGGCTACAAATCGGTCAAAGGTGAACATGACAGTGAACCAGACGGAAAGGTCAACGGCTGCTTCTCGAAGGGCACTGACAACACTGCACACAGGGGTCAATTTCAGGAAACACTCTGGATAATAATAGAAACGTAACTGCCACAGTACGATCTCAATGATAATGAACATCAGATGCCCCGGATGCCATAGCCAACAGGTAGCGAATGCTGCAGCTGGAAAGGCCGCACTTTTCCCGGAACAGGACCAGAATCGCCAGAAAATTAACTGTGCAGAGAAGGAAACAGAACATAGAAATTACACAATATCTATTTTGCATATTCTTTCACCGTGTTCGGGCGGCCTGATTAAGCCAGCGCTTATTGTAAACGTCCAGTTTCCCTTGACAAAGTAATGGTAAACAGCTTTCTTGAACTGAGAGAGAGGGGAATGCGGTGGAGAGAGAAAGACTCACATATAAAATGTGAAACTGGGAACACTAGCTCCCTATAAGGAGATAGATTGGGAAGTACTGGTTACTTGGGAATCACCTTCTTATTTGGTAAAAGGAAATGCTTAATATCCATTGACGGGAACTCTATCTCCAAGTATAAAATATTATTTCCCCTTTTACTTCCGATTCCTCCGTTTACAATTTGGATGCCAATGTCAAACTTAGAGATCCCTTTTATTTAGCAGTTTTTATTTATCATACCGTCTCGCTTACTTTCGTATTTAAGACCATAAGATACATGAGCAGAATTAATCCACTTGTCCCATCGAGTATGCTGCGCCATTCAACCGTGGCTGATATTTTCTCATCCCCATTCTTCTGCCTTCTCCTCACAACCCATGATGCTCTTAATAATCAAGTACCTCTCTATCTCTCTCTTAAAGACACTCAGTGATTTGCTCTCCGCAGCCTTCTGCGGCAAAGAGTTCCACAGATTCATCACCGTCTGGCGTTTTGTTTTTTTAACTTCTCTCAAACGTCCATATTCGGCCTGATTCTTTGTCGTTTTATCCTTCTAAGTCTGCTATACGCCTATTTTTTCTTATCGAACTTAATTTCTCTCTATTGCGTTATTCAATGAGCTATTGAATTGTTTGAATGAAGTCTCTCTTTGCTGGGAGTACACCGGAACTATGTCCCAACATAACTTTGAACCATCCTCTAACTCCGAAATCTACTCACAACCGTTCATTTCACTTTATCTCATAAACACCGCTAATAATCAACATTTAATATTTTATTCTTCACTGCCTTCCAAGCAGTATTCAACCCCCAAATTACAACAAACCATATTGTTATTAATAAAACTTTCCGAAATGCATAAGTTTTACGAATAGTAAGTCACGACCATAAAGATTATTATTTTATTGGTTAATACTAATAAACCTCAGCCATATTAAAATATGTTTTCCAATATATAGACAGACATATGGAAGCAATAATGCTAGAAATATGAAGAATTAACTTAAGTATAATAACAGAAAAATCTCACCATCATTTCGGGTTCCGTCCCTCAGCAAAATTCTTCATCAGCCATTTAACTCACGACTTTCCTGCGATGACAAGAGCCGTTTTATTTTCAAACTTTCCTTGATATGCTCAGGGCCTTCTCCCCGCAGTTTACAGAGAAACGAGTGGCCTGTTACCGGGTTTCGATCTATTCTCTCCATGATAGGTCTTTCCGTGGCCGTTTCTCCCGCCCCCCGTTCTCCCCGGGCAGTGTAATGCCGCAATCAATCTTGGCGCTCAATTCGTCTCCTCCCCGGTAGGTCTCTCGGTGCGCTCTGCAAATTCATCTCATTACTCTCACACAAACGACAATGTGATAATGGTCAAATAATCAGTTTCCATTGTGAGGATGGAGATCATTAAATATCGACGAGGACCCCGCGGATAACTCTGCCTCTATTCTTTTGAACTGCGACACTGGATATTTTACATCCATCCAGCAGGTACATGAGTCGTTGGTTTAGGTTCTCGGCTGAATGACGGCAACTCCAGTATCGCACCAGTGGGTCGGTGTCAGCATTAGGATGTCATCCTTTTATCACTGCTCGAATTATGTAGAATGCAAATTCTAGATTCGATTCTCAAAAGAGCTATGAGGAGTCGTGTACAGAAGAAGGTCAAACAGGGAACATTTAATCTGTGCTCGAGTGGAGAAGTGAAGAGAAATGATATAAAATAGGATGATGGGGAAATATACATTGAATCTGGCTATATATGGAAGCAGTTGAACATTTTCATTTCATTCTCGACTTGTGTTCATTGTTATTATTTCGTGTCCGGAACAAATCTCTGTATGTTAACAGAACAATATATATGTTCCTCTGTTCCTGTATATCCCCTTGCAGGGATATAACTCACAGAGCTGGGGACAGCGATTGCTGCAGAGTTCAGAGATAGAGACTCTGAGTGAGGGACATCGTCCGTTACAGTAATGCGATAGATATAACTGGTAACCTACCATGCTTGTTTTCAGCAAAGTAATGAAACTCAAGTGTGGAGATGTCGCAGTTTGTGATGATAGTTCTGGGCAGAGTATTCATCAGCAGCACAACGTCTTTACAGATAGTTCACTGAGCGAAAGAATGAGTAAGGATTCAAAGGATCGACATAAGATTACATCATTCAGCGAATGTTAACATAAATTAATTTGTTAGCCACCTTCTCTTTGTGGGTAAAATTCAATTAAAAAGTGAATAATCTCAACCAATTACACTTTCCAGACGTATTACATAATATCTTCCACCGACAGAGAACAAACTGCCCTTTCGTACCGATTACAGACAGTCATAACTGAAATGGCAAAAACGTGGGCCTCAGAAATCAATCTCTGAAACAATGCATTCAAGTAGTGTTCCACCCCACTGAGAGATCACAGTGAAGACTGACTCAAGTGATTTCTCGCATGAAGGATTCATGCCATGCGGGGAATTTGAACAGATTGTCGCCGTAGCTATGTAATTTTGAATAATGCCTGGTGATATTTCTGATAGGCATAATATCTTGAGAGCATACAATATGATTTGCTTTCGTGCTCGCAATGCTTCCTCGGCGATGTTACAGTATTCCAGTAAAGACAAACATTAACGACAGAACATCACTCTTCTTCTGCTTCGCCAGTTTACGACTTTCGGGACACAACATTGAGTTCAACAATTTCAGAACGTATATTCATTCCTTCATTTTGATTTATTTCCCCCCCCCCCTCGTTCCAGTCTCTATCATATTCTAATATTTTGCTTTCAGACAGGGACATCCCATCTGCTGCTATTAACACATTATAATCACCATGAACTTTATCTTCTGTTCCAATACGTAAGTGTCAGTTCATCTACTATGCCCCCGATATACCTCTAATCTTACATTCTGCACAAGATTTCCCCCCACCCCTTTATTCAACAGAATTAGACCAATCACATGTCTATATATCTCTAATCCTGACAATAATATGGAACTGGAACGTTAAGACGTTTCTCTCGTCACAGACGCTGCCACATCCGTTGCGATATTCAGCCACTTGATGTGTCATGGCCAGTTTTGCAGCATCAGGACTATTTTACTTTATGTTTTTTCGATATTGATGGGCATTTCAAAGTTCCTGTAGCAGGAATACGTATCCACTTGTGAGGGAGATTACAATTGGAGGGAGCGGTTTAAATAAAATAACTGTCGTTTTATTCAGGTAGTAAGATATCATTTATTATCACCGAAAGTCTTTTGTCTGTAGATTCTGTGCCCAAGATGTCAATGGAGATTGTGTGATTCAATTAATTAAATGCTGATTTGAATATGTTTTGCCTTGTAGACAAAATGCAGATAACGCAATTCATACATGATCACTATGGTCAGGAGCTCCGCTCCGGTTAGTGACATTCTAACATAGCCTGCCAAACGGCAATATTGTCATTCTCCCTCAAACAGTTATGTGGACTAATGTCTGATTCAAAAATATCCACTGTGCAACAAAAAAAATCGCTTGATAATTGATCGAGACTGTGTCGGCGGATTACTTTTTTTCGTGCCGGTTACAGAATTAAACCATGCAGGCAATGTGGAAAAGATCACCAGTATTTATATATTAGTCCGGACTAGATCAGTAAGTTACACATTACACAGCTTGTGGCGTATTAAACAGATTGAAAACAGATACAAGCTGATACACAGATTCACAAAACCTCAATGGTTTTCTGACTTACCAGGAACACCAAAGACGACGAGGACCATATAGAACATTTTATTGACCATTTGAATGGGAAGATGCATTATTCTGAGGTGCGTTCTATCTCTGTTGTACTGCAGGAAATCTGCCGGACTTAAACTGTGTGCAGATGTTTTCACATCCCTTTTAATTTATACCCTGCAAAATCTCCACTGGGCATTGAAGTTACAATAATAATCAGCATTTCTTTTAAGTATTTGAACAGTCAGATTTCGCCAGCTGTGTTAATTCCCGCTTGATATGGAATATATTTAGCTCTGCTTCTCAATTAGAAAGACAATACCACATCATTGCTCATTAGTGTTGACTTGCAGTTGAATTGACTGAACATGGTAATTGTCCACCAAACATTAGTAGTCCATGCGTAATTGCACCGATTTTGGAGTAAATCCTCTCAGCCACCATCACAAATGCAGCACAGGCGGGACAGCGTTTTCCACACCAGAGTGGGATTCTGCAGCTTACTGTCAATTACCCTATTTACACACTGGATTTCTCAAACTCCATCATTGGTACATTGGCAATATCACCCACTACTACACGTCAACTCAGAAATAATTGGCTGTATTCCCGTCTCAGTTGAAACTTCATCCAGTTGGGATAATAGCCTAAAATATCTACCCGTCCAATCTCCCTCAGAATCTTACGTGTATGAGTAAGAGCAGCTTCCATTCCTCTAAAGGTGTATGAGTCCACCTTTCCCAATCTATTCTGGTAAGATAAAACCATTACTTTTTGGAATCAGCTCAGTACATCTTCTACGAACCCCATCAAATGCAAGGACATTACTAAGCAAACATGAGAAACTTTTCAGGAACCCCGGATGTCGCCTTAACAATACCATAGACGGTTGTAGCAGGAGTTCCCCATGTCTAAGCTCGATGTCTCTTTGTGTAGAAATCAACATTGTATCTGCCTTCCTAATTTCTTACTTTCTGTCTAGGATAGAAGTTCCTGATCCACATGTGAAAAAAATTAGCGTCTTCGCTGCTGCAAACTTCTGTGGTCCCTCAACATTTAAATGATAACCCACTTTTCCATTCACCCCGCCAAAATGTATAACATTTACTTGTACCACCTTATAATCAACGTGACATTTTATCCACAATCCCTTTCTATAACGGTCGTGTCCTCGTCGCATTGTTCTTGTCAAAATTGTTAATGCAAATCATGTTGTGTAAAACAGAAAAACATTGATCATGATGTCCGGTAGTGGCAGTGGTGTGATCAGTCGCATGCAGGATGGCTCCTGCCTTGGGTGTATGTTTTGGAGCTTCCTGCCAATTCGTTGGGTGAAAACTGGGGATAAATCGTGGTTCGATAGGAATATTGTGTACTCTTCCCCAGTGTGGTATAAAGACGAGCTACTGGACCAGCTTAAAGTCACTGAGAGCCCTCGCCCAGAAGCTGGAATAAGCGTGTTGCACCACAGCAGTGACAAGTTTGGCACGTAGTGGGCTGGCCGTCGTCGATGTTCATATTGCTGATTGATCATGTTTTTCATTCAGGAGAGGTTAAGGCAACAGCGCAAGGGGATGCAAGACTGGTCAATGGCAATGGACGGTGCACAGTTACCTTTCCGGGGTCCCTGTGGCGAGTAGACAATCGTCTGGAGGCATACGGGACAACGCACAAGAGGTTGGAGAGGGCAGTTGCTGAACAGAGTGATCGAATTGTCTTGCTGGAAGCCGTAATGGAGATGAAAGGGGAGATGTGGAATGTGCTGCCTCCGACGGTCGATGACGAGGGCAATCAGTCAAGGCGGCTTACCACGTGTATTGAAGGGCTGTCAGAGGGTCTGGAAGGAACGAATGCAACCAGACACATGTCGAGGATGTTCAAGAATCTGGAAGTTGAGAAGGTCATCGAGAGCGTCCCGGAGTTGGTTCGGACCCACTTGTCATTGAGACAGAAGCCGAGGGTGGGAAGTTGACATGCGCTGTGATTGTGCAAATGCATACATTTCAAGATAAAGAAAAGATCCTGCGGTGAGGCAAGACAATTCTGGGCTGTAGTTGGAAGAGGAATAGGGCCCTTAAATATACCCCCAAACTGAAGTGGTGAGGTTGGGAATGGTATTAAACAAGAAATTGGAGATGCATGTAACAAGGGAATATCGATGATCATTGGTGATTTTAATCTTCACATCGATTGGCAAATCAAATTAGCCAGAATGCTGGAGAGGACGAATTCATGGACTGTTTACAGGATGGTTTTCTTGACCAATATGTGGAGGGTCCAACTAGAGAGCAAGCGATCTTAGACAGGGTACTGTGTAATGAGAAAGGAATCATTGCCAACCTGGCTGTCCGAGACCACTTGGGGATATTCGACCGTAACATGATAGAATTGTTTATCAAGATGCAGAGTGAAGTAGTTGATTCGGAGACGAGGGTGCTGAATCATAATAAAGGGAGCTATGAGGATATGAGGCGTGAGTTGGCCTTGATAGATTGGGGAGAGTTACTTGAAGGGATGACGGTGGTTGGACACACAGCACACATCAACACAGGGGACAGGCATACAGTGGACAGACACACAGGAGACACGGGATTCACCAATGATAACCTAGTATTCCCGTCACTGCTGCCTCGAAACCCTGAGCCAACTCAGAGACTATCAGCTCGGTTCAGCTGTTTCGTGAGGAGGCTTCTGGGATACTTACTGGTGCGCACCAACCAGTCGCTCTGTTACAGAAGCTGGAGGTCTGAGCAGCTGAGGGGCCAGAAGGTTGGAGGACAGCCCATCCCCCGAATTCAGCTGCTGCCCAGAGGGTCCGGGTTCCTGGAAAATCGACTCCCACCCATACATTCGGGGCAATCAGCGAACCAGGGACCAGTGAAGGGGATAACGGCCGGCTACCATCACTGCAGACGCAGCTGGAAGATTCCAACCGCTTGCAGGTGCAGGGAGTTCTTCCAGTCATGCGTGCCACCCAGGTCGAAAGTGCACGGCTGGCTTCCGCGGTGGAGGCTATGGAGGCAATGGGTCAGATGATGCAAGGCCTGGGGCTATCTGTGCAGTCGGGGACCGTGGCCGGGACATGACTGCCCACTGACTGGAAGCCATGTGCCAGACCCAGCTGCAGATTGCTCAGGTCAGGCATGTCAATCCTGGGGGCGTGACCTACAGGACGGTCGCAGGCGGATGTCGGAAGTGTCGCGGAGCCGTCGGTCGCGGCGCTCCCGATTGCTCGAATCTGCGGGCAACAGCCGCAGCAACAGGCTGTTAAGAACGCCGGCTGCAAGCGGCCTTCAAAATGGCCGCGAACACGTCCAGAAAACGCCGCCGCACTGCTCATGCGTGACAGATCAATGGCACGCATGCGCAGCGTGGCTCTTTGTTTTAAATGGTCGCAGCTTTTCATTTCCCATGTTCGGGGGTGGGGGTTGGGGGGGGGTGGGGGGCTTAATGCATTTTATACATTTACTTTATTCATTTAATTCTTATTTTTTTCATTTATTTGATTTATTTTATTTTTATCTTTTTTTACAAGTTCAGGTGCTGGTGCATCTAACAAAATTTTACAGGAAAAAAAATGCAGAACTGTGGAGGGTTGGGGAGTCCCTACTTTCCAACACCGGAAAGCTTCACCTTCAGCAAACAGGTCCCTTTGGAGTAGCGTGTAAGAGGCCCAAAGCGATCCGAAACCATTTCGCCCATTTTTGTTAGCAGCAAACAAGGTAAGAGAAAATAGTGGGTGGTGCATGTCCACCGGCGTGGGTCACGAAGGTCGGCCGGCCTGGGTCATGAAGGTCGGCCGGGTTGGGTCCCGAGAGTTTTGCCGGTTGGTAAAAATGCGTCCCCAGAAAAAAGGTTTGAAGAACACAGGCTCAGTTGATTGCCGAGTCTCAGCACGTCATGGATGAGAGCATCCGCGCCATTGCCCAGGTGCTGGCCGGAGTCACACAGACCCAGAGGGAGATGGCGCAGTCCCAGAGGGAGGTGGCATAGTCTCAGAAGGAGAAGGCACTGTCAAAGAGGGAGATGGCGCAGTCCCAGACAGAGGAGGCTCAATCCCATGAGCTGCATGGCCGCTAACGATCAGACCCTGGTCGACACCAGAGCGGGGCTCTAGGCCTGGCAGCGCCTGGTGTCGGGGAAGCATCGGGGAATGGCTCTGCTCGTACCGCCGTCCTATGGAAAAGCCCGGGGCCCTCAGGCACCCCGAGTGAGGATGAGCTACTGGGGCCCTTGTCGGTGAATCCTACAGGGTTGTCCCGGAGCTCCACAATACCTCGAATACCCGCCCCCCCACGCCCCCCGCCACCTCCAGACCCTGGTGAATCTGGTGGGCAGCAGGCGGAACAGGTCGGCACCACTCCAGCCGGGACGCCCGAGGAGTAGACAATCTCTTTGAGCAAGAAGGTCTCTGCCCGAACCATCCATTTCTCTATGCATTGGCATATCTCTGTAAAGTCAGATACTTTAGTTCAATCTGATCACAGAGTCCCTTGTAATTCTCCAATACAGGAGCATTGGTTAACGCAGCTTTCAGGCAGTCAGATGACTGTTGACAATCCGCTGACCACTGGAATTTGTTACGCTTCTTGAGCAAGTCCGTCAGTGGAGCCACCACACTGCGACAATTGGGTACAAATCTCTGGTAAAATCCACTCAAACCAAGAAATCGCATTATTTCCCTTCGTGTCGAGGGTATCAGAAACTCCGCAATAATTTTTTTTTCACATCTCGTGAGACCACTCGACCTTGTCCGATTGTATGGCCACGGAAAGTGGCTTGGGCTTTTCCAAATTCACATTTTTCCAAGTTTACCACCGAAACTGCCTCCTGAAGTCGATCGAATAACTCCACCCGATGTTTTAAATGCTCATTCCATGTGTGGCTGAAAATTACCAGAACGTCATTGCATACCGCATAATTGGGTAATCCTGAAACGAATTTGTTAGTTAACCGTTGAAATGTGGCTGAGGCGTTTTTCATGCCAAATAGCATAACTTTGAATTAGTATATACCATCTGGAGTCACAAAGTCTGAAATCTCTTTCGCTCTTTCGGATAAAGATACCAGTGAGCATTAAGTGAGTACAATTTGGAAATAAAAGCTGATTGACCCACTTGCTGAATGCAAACCTCCAAACATGGGATAGGATAAGAGCCCAAGAACATAGAACATAGAACATTGAACAGTACAGTACAGAACAGTCCCTTCGGCCCTCGATGTTGTTCCGAGCATTGTCCGAAACCAAGATCAAGCTATCCCAGTCCCTATCATTATAGTGAACTCCATGTGCCTATCCAATAACCGCTTGAAATTTCCTAAAGTTTCCGACTCCACTATCACAGCAGGCAGTCCAATCCCCACCCTAACCACTCTCTGAGTAAAGAACCTACCTCAAACATCCCTCCTATATCTCCCACCCTGAACCTTAGATATATGCCGCCTTGTAACAGTTACATCCACCAACGAAATAATCTCTGAACGTCCACTCTATCTATCACCCTGTAGTAAGTCGCCTCTCATCCTCCTCCGCTTCAAAGAGAAAAGCCCTAGCTCCCTCAACCTTTCCTCATAAGACCTATCCTGCAAACCAGGCAGCATCCTCGTAAATCTTCTTTGCACCCTTTCCAATGCTTCCACATCCTTCCTATAGTGAGGTGACCAGAACTGCAAACAATACTCCAAATGTGGTCCTACCAGGGTCATGTACAGTTGCGGCATAAACCCGCGGCTTTTAAGCTCAAGCCCCCTATTAATAAACCCTAACATACTATCGGCGTTCGTCACGGCTCTATCCACTTGAGTGGCAACCTTCAGAGATCTGTGGAAATGAACCCCAAGATCTCTCTGTTCCTCCACATTCCTCAGAACCCTGCCGTTGACCCTGTAATCCGCATTCAAATATTTTCTACCAAAATGAATCACCTCGCACTTATCAGGGTTAAACTCCATCTGCCATTTTTCTCACCAGCTCTGCATCCTATCAATGACTCTATGCAGCCTACAACAGCCCTCCACCACATCCACTACTCCACCAATCTTGGTGTCATCAGCAAAATTTTCTGACCCACCCTTCAGCCCCCTCCGCCAAGTCATTGATAAAAATCACATGTAGCAGATCACCAGCACTGATCCCTGTGGTACACCGCTGATAACTGGTCTCCAGTCTGAAAATGTTCCATCCATCACCACCCTCTGTCTTCTATGTGATAGCCATTTACTTATCCAATATAGTCCACACACAACCGTTGGGTACCGTCTGGTTCAGGCACCATCACTATAGATGAACTCCATTGGCTGCAACGCACTTCAATTATGGCATTTTTAAATATACTCGCAGTCTCTTTGTTAACCTGTGCCAATGTCAAAGGGTTAAGTCTATGTGGATGTTGTTTGATTGGAACAGCATGTCCAACATCTACAGTATGTATAGCCATTTTTGTACTTCCCAATCTATCTCTACAAACTTGCCCATGTGATTTAAATAACTCTTTCACGTCTATCTGTTTTTACTCTGGAAGGTAACTCAACAATTTATCCCACTTTTTCAGAACATCCTCGTTTTCCAATTTAATTTCAGGTATGTCAAATTGACAGTCAACTGGACTTTCTTCGTCACTTCCAGTTAGAATCATTTACGCCGCCTCCTTTTCCTCTCCTTCCCTTTCAACATAACTTTTAAGGATATTCACATGATACACTCGGTGAGTCTTCCTTCTATCTGCCGTTTTTACCACATAATTCACCTTAGTTAATTTCCTTTCAATCTGATAAGGTCCACAACACTTTGCTTTTAAAGGTTCACCTACACTCATAACCATACTAAAACTTAATTTCCACAGGTAAGACTACGGACTCATGACCAAAAATTAGTTCAAAAGTACTGAATTTGGTTGACTCATTAGATGCATCCTTAATTGCAAACATTACGAATGGAATTCCTTTATCCCAATCCTCGGGATAATCGTGACAATAAGCCCTCAACATTGTATTTAATGTCTGATGCCACCTTTCTAACGCTCCCTGGGATTTTGAATGGTACGCAGTTGATTTAATTTGTTTTATTCCTAAGCTATCCATGACTTCTTTGAATACCCTTGAGGCAAAACACGACCCTAGATCCGATTGTATTTCTGTGGGTAGTCCATATCTAATAAAGAATATAAGTAACTCCTCCACAATCCCTTTAGCTGTAATATTATGTACTGGAATGCCCTCTGGAAACCCAGTAGACACATTCATTATCGTCAAAAGATATTGATTGCCACTTTTCGTTTTAGGAAGCGGTCTTACGCAAGCAATTAAGACCCTTGTAAAAGGTTCCTCAAATACTAGAATGCGTATTAATGGCGGTGGTTTTTTTCACGGCTTGAGGTTTCCCTATCACTTGACATGTGTGACATGATTGACAAAATTTAACTTAATCTTTATGTAGTCCAGGCCAATTAAAATGCTTTTGTATTTTAGCTTGAGTTTTCCTTACTCCCAAATGACCTCCCACTTGTACCTGCAACTCGCAACACCTCCTTTCTATACCCTACCGGCAATGCTACTTGATGAACATCTGCCCACTTTTCATTCGCCTGTATATGTAAAGGTCTGCATTATCTACTCAATATATCACTTTTACGGTATTAACACTCCGGTATACACTCAGATTCCCCTTGCGGATATGCTTTCTGATACATCTGTTTTATTCCTACATCTTTCTGTTGCAACTCCGCCAATTTTCCTGAATTCAAAATATCCGCCTCACCCGATCTTGTTCTTTTTCAAACATCTGATCAAAAATCGTTTCTGATAATTGCACTTCAACTTCATCTTCACTCTTTGATTTCTCCTCTTGTCTTAACCTGTGACTTTGAGACCTTGTTACCACACAATCCGGAAAAATCCCAGGATACTCGTCCTTCAAGACTTCAGTTGTCTGATTTTTCACTGGCGTATCATCCACAGTAGGCATCACTCCCACCTGCGATCAAGCTTTACCATTATCCAAGATAAACTGTATTCCTAGACAAGATAGTTTCTCTATTAATCGTACTACCTCTTCTCCACTCTTCACTGGACTTTGCAACCTTGCCTTATATAATCGAAAACTACTCCTCTCACCCTGAATTCCACATATTACCAGCTCTTCGGGAAAATTTCTTTCCAAACTACATAACTCCTCATCTCTGACAATTAAAGACTGACGAGCTCCCTTATCTCCTAAAATTGGAAATTCTATACCTGCTCCCATTGTAGGCTCATTCAGAAAGTTAGGGGGCATTGAATACAGATACATTTGGCTCTCTGGATACAGAATTGGCTGGTCGAAAGGAGACAGTGAGTGGTAATGGATGGAAAGTATACCGCCTGGAGATCGGTGACCAGTGGTGTCCCGCAAGGATCAGTTCGGAGACCTCTGCTCTTTGTGGTTTTTATAAATGACTTGGATGAGAAAGTGGAAGGGTGGCTTAGTAGGTTTGCCGATGACACAAAGGTTGATGGAGCTATAGGTAGTGTTGAGGGTTATTTCAGGTTAGAACAGAACATTGCCAGGATGCAGAGCTCGACTGAGAAGTGGCAGATGGAGTTCAAACTTGATAAATGTGAGTTAATCACTTTGGAAAGTCGAATTTGAATGCTGAATACAGAGTTATAGACAGGATTCTTGGAAGTGCGGAGGAACAGATGGATCTTGGCGTCCACGTCCATAGATCTCTCAAAGTTGCCACCCAGATTGATCGGGTTATTACGAAGGCGTACGGTGTGTTGGCTTTCATTAACAGGGGGATTGAGTTAAGAGCGGCGAGGATGTTCTGCACACTTTATACAACTCTAGTTCGACCACACTTGGAATATAGTCTTCAGTTCTGGTCGCCTCATTATTGGAAGGATGTGAGTGCTTTGGAGAGGTACAGACGAGATTTACCAGCATGCTGACAGGACTGGAGGGCATGTCTTATGAAGATAGGTTGAGGGAGCTAGGGCTTTTCTCACTGGAGCGAAGAAGGTAGAGAGGTGACTTGATAGAGGTGTACACGGTGGTGAGAGGCATGGATAGCGAGGATAGCCAGAGGGTTTTCCGCAGGGGGGGGGGCTGTCACGAGGGGACATAATTTTAAGGTGATTGGAGGAAGGTGTAGGAAGGATGGCAGAGGTCGGTTCTTTACAGAGAGTGTTGGGTGTGTGGAATGCACTGAAATCAGAAGTGGCGTAGTCAGAGTCAATAGGGACATTTAAGCGATTCTTAGACAGGCACATGGACAGCAGTAAATTGAAGGGGGTTAGGTTAGGTTGATGTTAGATTAGGATAAATGGTCGGCACAACATCGTGGGCTGAAGGGCCTGCGCTGTGCTGTACTGTTCTATGTTCCTCCTGGTACACATGAGCAAACTTTACCCACACAAGTAAAATATTTAAAGGTAACTGGCACCTTCTTATCAATCACCTTTTGATCAGGCGGTACATTCGTCTGCACATCCTTCGCTTCACTTAGGCTTTCCTTTACCACTTTAATAAACCCCAATGTCTTATCCTGTTAAACCATATCAACCTTCTCAGTGCATTTCGTCAACCACCAAAACTGTGACTGCATGGCCTAGATTATTACAGTGAAAACATTTGAAACTTTTCATTTCTTTTCCACCCTTACGGATATCGTTTTAAATCTGAGTTGCACTATCCTTAGTATCTCCCATCAGATCACCTTTGCCTCACACAGATGAGGTTTTTTCATGTCCCCAGTTATTTCCCTCACAGGCTGGAACTGATGCCGGAAACCAAACTTTGATTTATGAACTAATTCATAATCATCTGCCATTTCTGCTGTTAATCTCGCAGTTTTAACCCTCTGCTCTTCCACATGAGTGCTGAGTACATCAGGAATTTAATTTTTAAACTCGTCCAAAAGTAAAATTTCTATGAGACCTTCATACGTTTGGTCTATTCTCAAAGCCCTTATCCATCTATCAAAATTACTCTGTTTAATCCTTTCAAACTCCATGTATGTTTGAACTGGTTCTTTCCTTAAATTTCTAAACCTTTGCCTGGAGGCTTCAGGCACTAGTCCATACGGACCTAAGATGGGAATTTACACCTACTCATACGTCCCAGATACCTTCCCTGATAGTGATGCAAACACTTCACTAGTTCAACCTACCAGCTTTGTTTGAATCAGTAATCCCAACATGTCCTGTGGCCATTTCATTTGTTTAAAGGAAAATGAGTTGATGGCGCAAATCATCGTGAATGACTATGATTTAGTGGCCATTACTGAAACATGGTTAAAGGATGGTCACGTCTGGGAGTTAAATATCCAAGGGTATCAAACTATTCGGAAGGACAGGGTGGATGGTAAGGGAGGTGGTGTAGCTCTGTTATTTAAGGATGATATCCGGGCAATAGTCAGGGGCGACAACCGCGCTATGGAGGATAAGGTTGAATTCATTTGGGTGGAAATCAGGGATAGTAAGGCGAAAAGGTCACTGACAGGAGTAGTCTATAGGCCACCAAATAGTAACATTATGGTTGGACAGGCAATAAACAAAGAAATAACGGATGCATGTTGAAATGGTACAGCAGTTATCATGGGGGATCTTAATCTACATGTCGATTGGTTAACCAGGTCGGTCAAGACAGCATTGAGGAGGAGATTACAGAATGTATCCGCGATAGTGTCCTAGAACAGTATGTGATAGAACCTACGAGGGAACAAGCTGTACTAGATCTAGTCCTGTGTAATGAGATACGATTGATTGATTATTTCATCGTTACGGATCCTCTCGGACGGAGCGATCTCAATATGGTGGAATTTAAAATACAGATGGAGGGTGAGAAGGTAAAATCAAACACTAGTGCTTTGTGCTTAAACAAAGGGAATTACAACGGGATGAGAGAAGAGCTAGCTAAGACCGACTGGGAGCAAAGACTTCATGGTGAAACATTTGAGGAACAGTGGAGAACCGTGCAAGCGATTTTTCACAGTGTTCAGCAAAGGTGTTTACCAACAAAAAGGAAGGACGGTAGAAAGAGGGAAAATCGACCGAGGATATCTAAGGAAATAAGGGAGAGTGTCAAATTGAAGGAAAAAGCATACAAAGTGGCAAAGATTGGTGGGAGACGAGGGGACTGGGAAATCTTTAAGGGGCAACAGAAAGCTACTAAAAATGCTATAAAGAAGAGAACGATAGATTATGAGAGAAAACTTGCTCAGAATATAAAAACAGATCGTAAAAGATTCCACAATATATCAGACAAAAAAGAGTAGCTAAGGTAAGTATTGGTCCTTTAGAGGATGAGAAGGAAGATTTAATGATTGATTAAAGTAAGTATTAATGTGTGCAAAAATGTATTCTTTCCTCAGAGAGTGGCTATGGTGTGGAATGGACTGTCTGCTGTGATAGTGGACTCGGACACTTCAGGAACTTTCAAGCGGCTATTGCATAGGCACATGGAGCACACCAGAATGACAGGGAGTGGTATAGCGTGATCTTGGTTTCGGACAATGCTCGGCACAACATCGAGGGCCGAAGGGCCTGTTCTGTGCTGTACTGTTCTATGTTCTAATAGGAGATGAGGAAATGGCTGAGGAACAGAACAGGATTTTTGGGTCTGTCTTCAAAGTGGAATACACAAATAACATGCCAGTGACTGATGGAAATAAGGCAATGACAGATGAGGACCGTGAGATGATTGCTATCACGGAGGAGGTAGTGATGGGCAAGCTAATGGGGCAAAAGGTAGACAGGTCTCCTGGCCCTGATGGAGTGCATCCCAGAGTGCTAAAAGAGATGGCTTGGAAATTGCAAATGCACTAGTGATAATTTACCAAAATTCACTAGACTCTGGGGTCGACCCGGCGGATTGGAAATTAGCAAACGTGACACCACTGTTTAAAAAAGGAGGTAGGCAGAAAGCGGGTAATTATAGGCCAGTTAGCTTAACTTCGGTAGTAGAGAAGATGCTGGAAACTATCATCAAGGAAGAAATTGTTTCATTGGGCAGACGCAACATGGGTTCATAAAGGGCAGGTCGTGCCGAACTAATTTAGTGGAATGTTTTGAAGGCCATTACCAGTGCGGTAGGTAACGGGAAGCCAATGGATGTGGTATATTTGGATTTTCAGAAAGCCTTTGACAAGGTGCCACACAAAATGTTGCTGCATAAGATAAAGCTGCGTGGCATTAAGGGTAAAGTAGTAGCATGGATAGAGGATTGGTTCATTAATAGAAATCAAAGAGTGGGGATTAATGGCTGTTTCTCTGGTTGGCAATCTGTAGCTAGTGGTGTTCCTCAAGGGTCAGTGTTCGGCCCACAATTGTTCACAATTTACATAGATGATTTAGAGTTGGGGACCAAAGGCAACATGGCCAAGTTTGCAGACGACACTAAGATGAGTGGTGAAGCAAAAAGTGCAGAGGATACCGGAAGTCGGAGAGGGATTTGGATAGGTTAACGGAATGGGCTAGAGTCTGGCAGATAGAATACAATGTTGACAAATGTGAGGTTATCCAATTTTTTAGGAATAACAGCAAAAGGGATCATTATTTAAATAATAAAATATTAAAACATGCTGCTGTGCAGAGAGACCTGGGTGTGCTAGTGCACGAGTCCCAAAAAGTTGGTTTAGAGGTGCAACAGGTGATTATGAAGGCGAATGGAATGTTGCACTTCATTGCTAGAGGGATGGAGTTTATGACTAGGGAGGTTATGCCGCAATTGTATAAGGTGTTAGTGAGGCTACACCTGGAGAATTGTGTCCAGTTTCCCTGACAAAGGACGTATTGGCGCCGGAGGGTGTGCAGAGGAGATTCGCTAAGTTAATCCAAGATCTGAAGGGCTTGTATTACGAGGAGAGGTTGAGTAGACTGAGACTGTACTCGTTGGAGTTTAGAAGGATGAGGGGGTATCTTATAGAAACAGATAAAATTATGAAGGGAATATATAGGATAGATGCCAGCAGGTTGTTTCCACTGGCGGGTGAAAGCAGAAGTAGGGGGCATAGCCTCAGAATAAGGGGAAGTAGATTTAGGACTCAGTTTAGGAGGAACTTGTTCACCCAAAGGGTTGTGAATCGATGGAATTCCTTGCCCAGTGAAGCAGTTGACACTCCTTCATTAAATCTTTTTACGATAACAATAGGATTAACGGTTATGGTGTTTGGGCATGAAAGTGGAGCTAAGTCCTCAAAAGATCAGTCATGATCTCATTGAATGGCGGAGCAGGCTCGAGGGGCCAGGTGGCCTACTCCTGCTAGTTCTTATGTTCTTATGTTCTTATGTTTAGCCATATTCTCAAATGAAATGAAAACGTCTTCTACCTCATTCTCGTCAAACCTTGGCAATGCTTGGACATATTTCAATAGATCCCCACCAAGACTTCGACTTTGACGCTCTTTCACTTCATCCTCATCTCTATCTTCAAACTGTACGTTCCCGTTTAAATCCGCCAATTTTAACTGACTGTCATGTTTCATGGGTATTTCCAAAGTTCATACTGTCGCTCTCTTTATTTTTTCCTCTCACTCTCTTGCGTATTCAAGCTGCTTTAATTCTGTCTCATGTTCCATTTGTTTAATTGTAACTGAATTTTTTTACCATTTCCAATGCGTCAAACTGTATCTCAGGCATTTGTAAGTGCTTTGCCACCAACATAATTACCTCATCTTTTCGCATTTTGTTCGGTAATGTTAACTGCAATGTTTGTGCCAAATCTAAGACTGCCTTAAACTGAAATACCACACCTGAAAAGCAACCACAATATACTCACCCCTCACTGTCCTTAAGTTCACAAAGCCAATCCAATGGATATACTTTTAACCCCCTCGAGCCTCCAATTTGTTATGGGCCAGGGTTTAGAGAACCCCAAAGTGTATCATGGAGTTCACCTGATGCGCAAGGTTTTATATATTGTGGTATGGGGAGCACATTAAAGAACCCACCAACACTCATGCTCTCCCTTCCTTCACGCTCTCTCATTCTCTCACGCTTTCTACCTCGCGCACACTCACACTCGCTCTTGCGCTAGTTGCCTCTCTAACTCCTAGCCCCTTTCCCACTCTCTCCCCCTCTCTTATGTGGGATTCAGGGACGCGGCCGATGCCCCTGACCCCCTTCAAGTGCGGCATGTGTATACAGCTGCAGCTCCTGTTAGACGGCATGACGGCTCTGGAGCTGCGGATGGAGTCTCTTTGGAGAATCCGCGATGCTCAGCAGGTTGTGGATACCACGTTAAGTGAGTTGGTCACACCGCAGATTAGGATTGGTGAGGGAGACAGGGAATGGGTGACCAAAATGCAGAGAAAGAGCAGGAAGGCAGTGCAGGTGTCCCCTGCGGTCATCTCCCTTCAAAATAGGTATACCATTTTGGATACTGTTGGGGGAGATGACTCACCAGGGGAAGGCAGTAGTAGCCAGGCTCATGGCACCGTGGCTGGCTCTGCTGCACTGAAGAGCGGGAAAAAGACTGGCATGGCTATAGCCTGGATTCAATCGTAAGGGGAGTAGACAGGCGTTTCTCTGGTCTAAAACGAGACTCCCGAATGGTATGTTGCCTCCCGGGTGCACAGGACAGGGATGTTTCAGATCCGCTGCAGGACATACTGAAGGGGGAGGGTGAACAGCCAGTTGTCGTGGTGCATAGAGTAAAAAATGGGGATGTCGTCCGACAATCATAATTTAGGGAGTTAGGAGATAAGTTAAAAAGTAGGACCTCAAAGGTAGCAATCTCAGGATTGCTACCAGTACCACGAGACAGTCAGAGTAGAAATTCAAGAATAGTCAGAATGAATACGTGGCTTGTGAGATGGTGCAGGAGGGAGGGGTTCAGATTTTTGGGACAATGGAACCGGTTCTGGGGGCGGTGGGACCATTACAAATCGGATGGTCTACGCAGGACTGGAACCAATGTCCTAGGGGGTGCTATTGCTAACACTGTTGGGGAGGTTTTAAACTAATGTGGCAGGGGGATGGGAACCAGATTAGGAAGATAGAGGTCAGTAAAGAGACAGCAACTAAAGCCAGTAAGGTACTAGATAATAAACTCAATGTGACTAAGGGGAAGAGTAGACAGGGAAGAGATGATGAACGCAAATGGACAGGTGATCTGAGGTGCATTTGTTTCAAAGCGAGAAATGTAGCAGGTAAGGTAGATGAATTTAGGGCTTGGATTAGTACCTGGGAATATGATGTTATTGGTATTACAGAGACATGGTTGAGGGAAGGGCAAGGCTGGCAACTAAATATCCAAGGGTATAGATGCTTCAGGAGGGATAGAGAGGGAGGTATAAGGGGTGGAGGAGTTGCATTACTGGTCAGAGATGATATCACAGCTATGATTAAGGAGGACACGATGCAGGATTCGAGCACTGAGACAATATGGGTAGAACTAAGAAATAGGACGGGTGCACTAACATTGTTGGGAGTTTACTGCAGGCCACCCAAAAGCGTGCGTGAAGTAGAGGTACAAATATGTAGACAGATTATTGAAAAATGTAGGAGCAATAGGGTGGTCTTGATGGGAGATTTTAACTTGCCCAACATTGAATGGGACTCGTGTAGTGTTGGAGGCGTAGATGGAGAAGAATTTGTCAGGAGCATCCAGGAGAGTTTTTTTTAGAGCAGTATGTAAATAGCCCAACTCGGGAAAGGGCCATACTGGACCTGGTATTGGGGAATAATCCCGGCCAGGTGGTTAAAGTTTCAGTCGGTGATTACTTTGGGAATAACGATTACAATTCCATAAGTTTTAGAATACTCATGGACAAAGACGAGAGTGGTCCTAAAGAAAGAGTGCTAAATTGGGGAAAGGCCAAGTATAACAAAATTCGGCAGGAGCTAGGGAATGTGGATTGGGAGCAGCTCTTTAAGGGTAAATCCACATTTGAAATGTGGGAGTGTTTTAAGGAACGGTTGATTCGAGTGCAGGACAGACATGTCCCTGTGAAAATGAGGGATTGAAATGGCAAGATTAGGAAATCGTGGATGACGGGTGGAATTGTGAGACTAGCTAAAATGAAATAGGAAGCATACATAAGATCTACGCGACTTAAATCTGATGAAGCTTTGGAGGAATATCGGGAAAGTAGGACAAATCTCAAACGTGCAATAAAGAGGGCTAAAAGGCGTCATGAAATGTCTTTGGCTAACAGGGATAAGGAAAATCGCAAAGCCTTTTATTCGTGTATAAGGAGCAAGAGGGTAACTAGAGAAAGGATTGGCCCACTCAAAGACAAAAGAGGGAATTTATGCGTGGATTCAGAAGAAATGCGTGAGAATCTTAATGAGTACTTTGCATCGGTATTCATCAAGGAGAGGGACATGACGGATGTTGAGGCTAAGGATGGATGTTTAAATACTCTAGGTCAAGTCGGCATAAGGAAGGGGGAAGTTTTGGGTATTCTAAAAGGCATTAAGGTAGACAAGTCCCCAAGTCCGGAGGGGATCTATCCCAGGGAAGCAAGAGAAGAAATAGCTGGGCTCTTAACAGATATCTTTACAGCATTCTTGAGCACGGGTGAGGTCCCCGAGGACTGGAGAATTGCTAATGTTGAACCTTTGTTGAAGAAGGGTAGCAGGGATAATCCAGGGAAGTATAGACCTGTGAGCTTGACGTCAGTGGTAGGCAAACTATTGGAGAAGGTACTGAGGGATAGGATCTATTCACATTTGGAAGAAAATTGACTTATCAGTGATAGGCAGCATGGTTTTGTGCAGGGAAAGTCATGTCTTACAGACCTAATATAATTCTTTGAGGAAGTGACAACGTTAATTGATGAGGGAAGGGCTGTAGATGTCAGAGACATGAATTTCAGTAAGGGGTTTGATAAAGTTTCCCATGGCAGGTAGAAGGAAGAAGTGAAGTCGTATGGGGTTCAGGGTGTCTTAGCTAGATAGATAAAGAACTGGCTGTGCAACAGGAGACAGAGAGTAGTGGTGGAAGGGAGTGTCTCAAAATGGAGAAAGGTGACTCGTGGTGTTCCACAGGGATCCGTGCTCGGACCACTGTTCTTTGTGATATACATAAATGATCTGGACGAAGGTATAGGTCGTCTGATTAGCAAGTTTGCAGATACTACTAAGATTGGTGGAGTTGCAGATAGCGAGGAGGACTGTCAGAGAATACAGTAAAATATAAATAGATTGGAGAGTTGGGCAGAAAAATGGCAGGTGGAGTTCAATCCAGGCAAATGCGAGGTGATGCATTTTGGAAGATCAAATTCAAGAGCGGTCTGTACAGGCAATGGAAGAGTCCTGGGGAAAATTGATGTACAGAGAGATCTGGCGGTTCAGGTCCATTGTATCCTGAAGGTGGCAACGCAGGTCGATAGATTGATCAAGAAGGCTTGCCTTCATCGGACTGGGTATTGAGTACAAGAGTCGGCAGGTCATGTTACAGTTGTATAGGACTTTGGTTAGGCTACATTTGGAATACTGCGTGCAGTTCTGGTCGCCACATTACCAGAAGAATGTGGATCCTTTAGAGAGGGCGCAGAGGAGGTTGACCAGGATGTTGCCTGGTATGGAGGGTGCTAGCTATGAAGAAAGGTTGAGTAGATTAGGATTGTTTTCGTTAGAAAGATGGAGGTTGAGGGGGGGGGGGGGGTCCTGATTGAGGTCTACAAAATTATGAGTGGTATGGACAGGGTGGAAGCAACAAGCTTTTTCCAAGAGTGGGGGTGTCAATTACAAGTGGTCACGATTTCAAGGTGAGAGGGGGAAAGTTTAAGGGAGATGTGCGTGTAAAGTTTTTTACCCAGAGTGTGGTGGGTGCCTGGAACGCTTTGCCAGCGGCGGTGGTTGAGGCGGGCACAATAGCATAATTTAAGATGCATCTAGACAGATATATGAACGGGCGTGGAACAGAGGGGAGTAGATCATTGGAATATAGGTGACAGGTTTAGATAAAGGATCTGGATCGGCGCAGCCTGGGAGGGCCGAAGGGCCTGTTCCTGTGCTGTAATTTTCTTTGTTCTTTGTTGTCATGCCCTCTTCTCCTCACACACACCCACGCTCGAAATATTTATGACAGAGTTGGCTTTTCTCTCAAATGCTATCACTGTTTTAAACGCCATGCAACACTGAATGAGAAATCAATGAGAATGAGATTGAACCCAGGACACCTGGAAACTCTCCCGATTCTTCTCCCAATAGTGGCGGGGAGAGACATCCGATGTGGATGATGACGGACCAGTAGAAACAGTTGTAATGCAATTTCTAAAATAAATAATGGACGATGCTAAGAATATATATTATTTAAACAACGAAATGTTGTGATCTGGAACAGGGTGTTTGACAGGTCATTTGATGTAAATACGTTAGTAAGCTACAAACAATGAATTTGATAAATAACTTAGAGGGAATAAATTGCTTGGCTAAGGAGAGCGAACCTATAATTATTGCATTGATTAGATCTGTGCCTCCGGTAATTAACAAACAAAACTATTTGATTCCAGTGAATGTTGGGATGAATGAACTGTTCATTTAATGTGCCCGCATTGGACATCACTCGCGCCGTCTGAGTCTGATTATTAACTACAGAATACTCTGTGTTCATGTAAAGGTTTTCTGTGGTTCAGAATATGACTGACCGCATCAGCAGCGTAAAAGGTAAGCATTTTATTTGCCACTTGGACTTGTGCTGCTGGTAGACTCAATCAGTGCCGACGGATTAGTGAGTTGATGCTGGATATTGCGGTTTGAGTACATAGCACATAGAACATTACAGCGCAGTACAGGCCCATCGGCCCTCGATGTTGCGCCGACCTGTGAAACCACTCTAAAGCATATCTACACAATTCTCTTATCGCCCATATGTCTATCCTATGACCATTTGAATGAACATAGAACATAGAAAATACAGCACAGAACAGGCCCTTCGGCCCACGATGTTGTGCCGAACCTTTGTCCTAGATTAATCATAGATTATCATTGAATTTACAGTGCAGAAGGAGGCCATTCGGCCCCCAGAGTCTGCACCCGCTCTTGGAAAGAGCACCCCACCCAAACTCAACACCTCCACCCAACACCAAGGCCAATTTTGGACACTAAGGGCAATTTATCATGGCCAATCCACCTACCCTGCACATCTTTGGACTGTGGGAGGAAGCCGGAGCACCCGGAGGAAACCCACGCAGACACGGGGAGGACGTGCAGACTCCGCACAGACAGTGACCCAAGCCGGAATCGAACATGGGACCCTGGAGCTGTGAAGCATTTGTGCTATCCACAATGCTACCGTGCTCCCTTAAGAACAAATAAATCTACACTATATAATTTTACCGTAATCCATGTACCTATCCAATAGCTGCTTGAAGGTCCCTAATGTTTCTGACTCAACTACTTCCACAGGCAGTGCATTCCACGCCCCCACTACTCTGTGGGTAAATAACCTACCTCTGATATCCCTCCTATATCTTCCACCTTTCACCTTAAATTTATGTCCCCTCGTAATGGTGTGTTCCAACCGGGGAAAAAGTCTCTGACTGTCTACTCTATCTATTCCCCTGATGATCTTATAAACCTCTATCAAGTCGCCCCTCATCCTTCTCCGTTCTAATGAGAAAAGGCCTAGCACCCTCAACCTTTCCTCGTAAGACCTACACTCCATTCCAGGTAACATCCTGGTCAATCTTCTTTGCACCTTCTCCAAAGCTTCCACGTCCTTCCTAAAATGAGGTGACCAGAACTGTACACAGTACTCCAAATGTGGCCTTACCAAAGTTTTGTACAGCTGCATCATCACCTCACGGCTCTTAAATTCAATCCCTCTGTTAATGAACGCGAGCACACCATAGGCCTTCTTCACAGCTCTATCCACTTGAGTGCAACTTTCAAAGATGTATGAACATAGACCCCAAGATCTCTCTGCTCCTCCACATGGACACGAACTCTACCGTTAACCCTGTATTCCGCATTCATATTTGCCCTTCCAAAATGGACAACCTCACACTTTTCATGGTTAAACTCCATCTGTCACTACTCAGCCCAGCTCTGCATCCTATCTATGTCTCTTTGCAGCCGACAACAGCCCTCCTTACTATCCACAACTCCACCAATCTTCGTATCGTCTGCAAATTTACTGACCCACCCTTCAACTCCCTCATCCAAGTCATTAATGAAAATCACAAACAGCAGAGGACCCAGAACTGATCCCTGCGGTACGCGACTGGTAACTGGGATCCAGGCTGAATATTTGCCATCCACCACCACTCTCTGACTTCTATCGGTTCGCCAGTTCGTTATCCAACTGGCCACATTTCCCACTATCCCATGCCTCCTTACTTTCTGCAGAAGCCTATCATGGGGTACCTTATCAAATGCCTTACTAAAATCCATGTTCACTACATCCACTGCTTTACCTTCATCCACATGCTTGGTCACCTCCTCAAAGAATTCAATAAAATGTGTAAGGCAAGACCTACCCCTCACAAATCCGTGCTGACTATCCCTAATCAAGCAGTGTCTTTCCAGATGCTCAGAAATCCTATCCTTCAGTACCCTTTCCATTACTTTGCCTACCACCGAAGTAAGACTAACTGGCCTGTAATTCCCCGGGTTATCCCTAGTCCCTTTTTTGAACAGGGGCACGACATTCGCCACTCTCCAATCCCCTGGTACCACCCCTGTTGACAGTGAGGACGAAAGGATCATTGCCAACGGCTCTGCAATTGCATCTCTTGCTTCCCACAGAATCCTTGGATATATTCCATCAGGCCCGGGGGACTTGTCTATCCTCAAGTTTTTCAAAATGCCCAACATATCTTCCTTCCGAAACAAGTGTCTCCTCGATCTTACCAATCTGTTTCACACTGTCCTCTCCAACAATATCGCCCCTCTCATTTGTAAATACAGAAGAAATGTACTCGTTCAAGACCTTCCCTATCTCTTCAGACTCAATACACAATCTCCCGCTACTGTCCTTGATCGGATCTACCTTCGCTCTAGTCATTCTCATATTTCTCACATATGTGTAAAAGGCCTTGGGGTTTTCCTTGATCCTACCCGCCAAAGATTGTTCATGCCCTCTCTTAGCTCTCCTAATCCCTTTCTTCAGTTCCCTCCTGGCTAACTTGTATCCCTCCAATGCCCTGTATGAACCTTGTTTCCTCAGCCTTACATAAGTCTCCTTTTTCCTCTTAACAAGACATTCAACCTCTCTTGTCAATCATGGTTCCCTCACTCGACCATCTCTTCCCTGCCTGACAGGGACATACGTATCATGGACACGTAGTACCTGTTCCTTGAACAAGTTCCACATTTCACATGTGTCCTTCCCTGACAGCCTATTTTCCCAACTTATGCACTTCAATTCTTGTCTCCATCTCCAAAATGCTCCCCCACTAACAAATCTATCACTTGCCCTGGTTCATTACCAAGTACTAAATCCAATATTGCCCCTCCTCTGGTCGGACAATCGACATACTGTGTTAGAAAAGCTTCCTGAACACACTGCACAAACACCACCCCACCCAAACTATTTGATCTAAAGAGTTTCCACTCAATATTTGGGAAGTTAAAGTCACCCATGACTACTACCCTGAGACTTCTGCACCTTTCCAAAATCTGTTTCCCAATCTGTTCCTCCACATCTCTGCTACTATTGGGGGGCCTATAGAAAACTCCTAACAAGGTGACTGCTCCTTTTCTATTTCTGACTTCAACCCATACTACCTCATTAGGGTGATACTCCTCGAACTGCCTTTCTGCAGCTGTTATACTATCTCTAATTAACAATGCCACCCCCCACACCTCTTTTACCCCCCTCCCTAATCTTATTGAAACATCTATAACCAGGGACCTCCAACAACCATTTCTGCCCCTCTTCTATCCAAGTTTCCGTGATGGCCACCACATCGTAGTCCCAAGTACCGATCCATGCCTTAATTTCACCCACCTTATTCCTGATGCTTCTTGCGTTGAAGTACACACACCAACCCATCTCCGTGCCTGCAAGCACTCTCCTTTGTCAGTGTTCCCTTCCCCACTGCCTCATTACACGCTTTGGCGTCCTGAATATCGGCTACCTTAGTTGCTGGACTACAAATCCGGTTCCCATTCCCCTGCCAAATTAGTTTGAACCCTCCCGAAGAGTACCAGAAAACCTCCCTCCCAGGACATTGGTGCCCCTCTGGTTCAGATGCAACCCGTCCTGCTTGTACAGGTCCCACTTTCCCAGAATGCGCTCCAATTATCCAAATACCTGAAGCCCTCCCTCCTACAACATCCCTGCAGTCACGTGTTCAACTGCACCCTCTCCCTATTCCTAGCCTCGCTATCACGTGGCACCGGCAACAAACCAGAGGTGACAACTCTGTCTGTCCTGGCTTTTAACTTCCAGCCTAACTCCCTAAACTTGTCTATTACCTCCACACCCCTTTTCCTACCTATGTCGTTGGTAACAATGTGCACCACGACTTCTGGCTGCTCGCCCTCCCCCTTAAGGATACTGAAGACACGATCCGAGACATCCCTGACCCTGGCACCCGGGAGGCAACATAACTTCCGGGAGTCTCGCTCGCGACCACAGAATCTCCTATCTATTCCCCTAACCATTGAATCTCCTACAACTATTGCTTTTCGATTCTCCCCCCTTCCCTTCTGAGCCCCAGAGCCAGACTCAGTGCCAGATACCTGGCCGCTAGGGCCTTCCCCCGGTAGGTCATCCCCCCCAACAGCATCCAAAACGGTATACTTGTTTTGAAGGGGAATGGCCACGAGGGATCCCTGCACTGTCTGCCTGTTTGTTTTTTTCCCCCTGACGGTAGCCCAGCTATTCTTGTCCTGTACCTTGGGTGTGGTTACCTCCCTGTAACTCTTCTCAATCACCCCCTCTGCCTCCCGGATGATCCGAAGTTCATCCATCTTCAGCTCCAGTTCCCTAACACGGTCTTTGAGGAGCAGAAGTTGGTTGCACTTCCCGCAGGTATAGTCAGCGGGGACACCGGTGGTTTCCCTCACCACCCACATCCTACAGGAGGAGCATGCAACTGGCCAAGCCTCCATCCCCTCTTACCTGAGAGAATATAGCTGCCCTGTGGACTAACTAGATCTCCGCCCTCCGACTCTGCTCCCAGTCAGCTACACTTTCTGTAAACTCCTGGCTCTCTTCTCACTCTTTGCGGAAATGTCGGAAACAAAATGAAAGGAGAACCTTACTCCCTCCTCACCTAACTCCCTCGGTCACCAAACTCTTACTATAGCACTCAAAATGCACCAAATTCAGCACTCCCTCGGTCACCAAACTCTTACTATAGCACTCAAAATGCACCAAATTCAGCACTCCTTACTGTTGGCGAGTCCACTACTGTTGCAGGCAGGGCATTCCACACCCTTACACATCTCACAATGCGCAATCCCCCATCTGGAGGACTGGCAGATATAACTGGAGGATATTACATTTCGCACCTGGAATACTGCTTTTAACAGCGGTAAGTTAGCATATCCCTCCGTACACAATTAGGTACGTCTTTCAGAAAGGCAGGAGGATGTCATTGTGTCTATCATGATGGTGCTTCCATGTAATTTGTACAAAACTGATATGTGTCTGAACTTTGTTAGCCAAAGGTATTTCAGTGACTCTTTTCACACGTTAATCGTTCCTAGACACGGAGGAGGTGCCAGACAGATGGATAATTTTTAACAATACGAATTTGTTCTGAAACACTTGTAAGGGTCACACCAATATTTGCTGACCAGCTATTTTAACTTCGGTGGTGTGGAAGCTTCGAAAACATTCATTCGGGATATTCTCATGTAAACAAAAATGTGGTTTTCTTTGGTAGAGCCAGCAGTAATCCTACGAGGAAATCTTTTTCAAGCAACTATGCTGTTTGAGGTATTTGAAACGGTAATAGCGTGAGTAAGTCAGGGTTATGTTGTATAAGAGGTAGCCTTGTGCTTTCAAACTGAATTTGATACAATGCAGCACAACAGATACTGAGACCAGTCATAGCTCCTGGGATACGAAGCTTCAGTCGTCAAGACAGAATGAGAAAATTGATCTATTGTCCCTGGAGAAGAGAGGGCTCAGAGAAGATTTGACAGCGACACTCCAAATCATTTGGGGGCTAGACAGATTAGATAGGGAGAAAGCTTTCAGGCTCGTAAAAACATCAAGATCAAGAGGGCACAGATCAAATCTCATTGGAAAAACAAGCATGTATGATCTGAGAATGTCTTTTTCACACAGCGAGTAGTTAGGGTCTGGAATTCATTGTCCGGGAGTGTATGGAGACAGGTTCAATCGAGACATTCGAGGAAGCAGTAGAATTTTGTACGACGAAAACAATGTTAAGTGGTGCGTTAAAACGAGAGGTAAAATGCAAGAAGTCATCATGCTCATTTGGAGGGCCTTTGCAGACACTGAAACCGAATGTTCCCTTCTCACGCCATAACAATTCTGTGGTATGTTGATACCTAGAAAGGGGGAAGCTTTGAATATTATTCATTTTTTAAAAATCGACCACACCCATTGTCCACTATTTCTAGTTGCGTCGTATTTCTCACCTACATCGTGCTCTCGGTGATATCATACAATATTTCCATATGATATCTCCACATCCTTCGATGTGCTCAGCCCTCCTTTTCAAGGGAGCAGTTCATCGCCATGCCCGCGCATCACCAGATACATATTGGCATCATTACTCTTTATTTTGCTCCCGTGGAGCTCTTTCATTTATGTCCTTCTTAGTTACGGTAAAGTTTGCATTATTTTAATTGCGCACAGTTCCGATCTCCATGACTCTGGCTTGTACTGTGCACAATCCCAACTCCATGTAACTTTGTAAAACAACACTTGGAGCATTCTGCATCGTTCAGATCTCCGTTCCCCTTGTTTGGTCAATATGTGGGCACTGTAGACTCTACCTATCTTTATATAACTGAGTGAAATAACACCTGGAACACATCTCTCGTATCAATGTTCCACAGATGACCAGACTAGGGCCGCTGTTAAGTTCTGGTTTCCATACACAGCTATTGAACCACATTTGTAGCAATATGCATAGTTCCGGCCTCCACATCATAGAACATAGAACGATACAGTGCAGTACAGGCCCTTCGGCCCACGATGTTGCACCGACATGGGAAGTCAAAAAGAAAAGCCATCTAACCTACACTATGCCATTATCATCCATATGCTTATCCAATAAACGTTTAAATGCCCTCAATGTTGGCGAGTTCACTACTGTTACAGGTAGGGCATTCCACGGCCTCACCACTCTTTGCGTAAAGAATTTACCTCTGACCTCTGTCCTATATCTATTACCCCTCAGTTTAAGGCTATGTCCCCTCGTGCTAGCCATTTCCATCCGCGGGAGAAGGCTCTCACTGTCCACCCTATCTAACCCCCTGATCATTTTGTATGCCTCTATTAAGTCTCCTCTTAACCTTCTTCTCTCTAACGAAAACAAATTCAAGTCCATCAGCCTTTCCTCATAAGATTTTCCCTCCATACCAGGCAATATCCTGGTAAATCTCCTCTGCACCCGCTCCAAAGCTTCCACGTCCTTCCTATAATGCGGTGACCAGAACTGTACGCAATACTCCAAATGCGGTCGTACCAGAGTTTTGTACAGCTGCAACATGACCTCATGACTCCGGAACTCAATCCCTCCACCAATAAAGGCCAACACTCCCTAGGCCTTCTTCACAACCCTATCAACCTGGGTGGCAACTTTCAGGGATCTATGTACATGGACACCTAGATCCCTCTGCTCATCCACACTTCCAAGAACTTTACCATTAGCCAAATATTCCGCATTCCTGTTATTCCTTCCAAAGTGAATCACCTCACACTTCTCTACATTAAACTCCATTTGCTACCTCTCAGCCCAGCTCTGCAACTTATCTATGTCCCTCTGTAACCTGCTACATCCTTCCGCACTGGCGACAACACCACCGACTTCAGTGCCGTCTGCAAATTTACTCACCCACCCTTCTGCGCCCTTCTCTAAGTGATTGATAAAAATTACAAACAGCAACGGACCCAGAACAGATCGTTGTGGTACGCCACTTGCAACTGTACTCCATTCTGAACATTTACCATCAACCACCACCCTCTGTCTTCTTTCAGCTAGCCAATGTCTGATCCACATCTCTAAATCACCCTCAATCCCCAGTCTCCGTATTTTCTGCAATAGCCTACCGTGGGGAACCTTATCAAATGCTTTACTGAAATCCATATACACCACATCAACTGCTCTACCCTCATCTACCTGTTCAGTCACCTTCTCAAAGAACTCGATAAGGTTTGTGAGGCATGACCTACCCTTCACAAAGCCATGCTGACTATCCCTAATCATATTATTCCTATCTAGCTGATTATAAATCTTGTCTCTTATAATCCCCTCCAAGAATTTACCCACTACAGACCTGAGGCTCACCGGTCTATAGTTGCCGGGGTTGTCTCTACTCCACTTCTTGAACAAAGAGACCACATTTGCTATCCTCCAGTCCTCTGGCACTATTCCTGTAGCCAATGATGACATAAAAATCAAAGCCAAAGGACCAGCAATCTCTTCCCTGACTTCCCACAGCATCCTAGGATAAATTCCATCAGGCCCCGGGGGACTTATCTATTTTCAGCCTGTCCAGAATTGCCAACACCTGTTCCCTACGTACCTCAATGCCATCTATTCTAATAGCCTGGGTCTCAGCATTCTCCTCCACAACATTATCTTTTTCCTGAGTGAATACTGACGAAAAATATTCATTTAGTATCTCGCCTATCTCTTCAGACTCCACACACAACTTCCCATCCCTGTCCTTGACTGGCCCTACCCTTACCCTAGGCATTCTTTTATTCCTGACATACCTTTTGAAAGCTTTTGGGTTTTCCTTGATCCTACCTGCCAAATACTTCTCATGTCCCCTCCTTGCTCCTCTTAGCTCGCTCTTTAGATCCTTCCTCGCTATCTTGTAACTATCAAGCGCCCCAACTGAAACTTCACTCCTCATCTTCACATAGGCCTCCTTCTTCCTCTTAACAAGTGATTCCACTTCTTTGGTAAACCACGGTTCCCTCGCTCGACGCCTTCCTCCCTGCCTGACCGGTACGTACTTATCAAGAACACGCAGTAGCTGTTCCTTAAACAAGCACCACACATCCAGTGTGCCCAACAATTGCAGCCTACTCCTTCTCCAACCTATCCCCCCCCCCCACCCCCCCGCCCCCCCCCCCCCAGTCATGTCTAATGGCATCATAATTGCCCTCCCCCCTGCTATAACTCTTGCCCTGCGGGGTATACTTATCCCTTTCCATCAACTAACATAAACGTTACCGAATTGTGGTCACTGTCCCCAAAGTGCTCACCTACCACCAAATCTAACACCTGGCCTGGTTCATTCCCCAAAACCAAATCCAATGTGGCCTCTCCTCTTGCTGGCCTGTCAACATATTGTGTCAGGAAACCCTCCTGCACACATTGTACAAAAAACGACCCATCTAATGTACTCGAACTATATCGTTTCCAGTCAATATTTGGAAAGGTAAAGTCTCGCATAATAACTACCCTGCTACTTTCGCTCTTATCCAGAATCATCTTCGCCATCCTTTCCACTACATCCCTAGAACTATTTGGAGGCCTATAGAAAACTCCCAACAGGGTGATCTCTCCTTTCCTGTTTCTAACCTCAGCCCATACTACCTCGGAAGAAGAGTCCCCATCTAGCATCCTCTCCGCCACCGTAATACTGTTTTTGACTTGCAGCGCCACACCTCCTCCTCTTTTGCCTCCTTCTCTGAGCTTACTAAAACACCTAAACCCCGGAACCTGCAGCAACCATTCCTTTCCCTGCTCTATCCATGTCTCCGAAATGGCCACAACATCGAAGTCCCAGGTACCAACGCATGCTGCCAGTTCCCCTACCGTATTTCGTATACTCCTGGCATTGAAGTAGACACACTTCAAACCACCTACCTGAACACTGGCCCCCTCCTGCGAAGTCAAATCTGTGCTCCTGACCTCTATACTCTCAATCTCTCGTACCCTAAAACTACAAACCAGGTCCCCATGCCCCTGCTGTATTAGTTTAACCCCCCCCCCCCCCCACCCAAAGAGCACTAACAAATCTCCCCCCCCCCACCAGGATATTTGTGCCCCTCAGGTTCAGATGTAGACCATCCTGTCTGTAGAGGTCCCACCTTCCCCAGAAAGAGCCCCAGTTATCCAGAAATCTGAATCCCTCCCGCCTATACCATCCCTGTAGCCACGTGTTTAATTGCTCTCGCTCCCTATTCCTCATCTCATTATCACGTGGCACGGGCAACAACCCAGAGATAACAACTCTGTTTGTTCTCGTTCTGAGCTTCCATCCTAGCTCCCTGAAAGCCTGCCTGACATCCTTGTCCCCTTTCCTACCTATGTCGTTAGTGCCAATGTGGACCACGACTTGGGGCTGCTCCCCCTCCCCCTTAAGGACCCGGAAAACACGATCCGAGACATGACGTACCCTTGCACCTGGGAGGCAACATACCAAACGTGAGTCTCTCTCGCTCCCACAAAATCTCCTATCTGTGCCCCTGACTATCGAGTCCCCAATTATTAATGCTCTGCTCCTCTCCCCCTTTCTCTTCTGAGCAACAGGGACAGACTCCGTGCCAGAGGCCCGTACCCCATGGCTTACCCCTGGTAAGTCATCCCCCCCACAAGCTTCCAAAGTGGTCTACTTGTTACTCAGGGGAACGACCGCAGGGATCCCTGCATTGACTGCTTCTTTCCAGTCCCTCTTACAGTTACCCATCTTTCTCCAATTTTTGGTGTAACTAATTCCCTGAAACTGCTATCTATGACCCCCTCTGCTTCCTTAATGATCCGAAGTTCATCCAACTCCAGCTCCAGTTCCATTACTCGGTCTTGGAGGAGCTGGAGATGGCTGCACTTCCTGCAGGTAAAATCAGCAGGGACACTAACGGCATCCCTCACCTCAAACATCCTGCAGGAGGAACACTGCATTACCTTCCCAGCCATCCCTCTAACCTCCAACCAAGGTCTGGTTAATAATTTTTTTTAAAAAAAATATTGTAATAATGTGGCACTTACCTCACACCAATGGGTCTTATTATTAGGTGAGAGGAGGAGGGTGGGTGGGAGACACTACACGTGTAGTGTCTCGGGTTTCCTCTCCACCAGAATTTATTGGTTGTGGGGGGGGGGGGGCCCTTCCCAGAAATCCGCTGGTCGAACTTCCGGTTCCCGCCTTATATTTAAAAAAAAATAAAACAGAAAAGAAGAACAGAAACGGGACCAGGTAAGTGTTTTTAAAGTAAAAACCTACCTCCCAGAAGGCCCTTGCGCACCGCTCCCGCCGAAATCCAAAGGCCTGCTCCTGCAAAGGTAAGGGTTATTAAAGTAAAAACTTACCTCCCAGAAGGCCCTTGCGCACCGCTCCCGCCGAAATCCAAAAGCCTGCTCCTGCAAAGGTAAGGGTTTTTAAAGTAAAAACTTACCTCCCAGAAGGCCCTTGCGCACCGCTCCCTCCGAAATCCAAAGGCCTGCTCCTGCAAAGTAAGTGTTTTTAAAGTAAAAACTTACCTCCCAGAAGGCCCTTGCGCACCGCTCCCGCTGAAATCCAAAGGCCTGCTCCTGCAAAGGTAAGTGTTTTTAAAGTAAAAACATATCTCCTAGAAGGCCCTTGCGCACCGCTCCCGCCAAAATCCAAAACATCGTTTGGTCAGACTGCAGCTGCAGGGCTGTGCACATTTCCTCTTTCCAAATCAACGGTCACTTGGTCACTGCGAACAGATTCAGTCACCACATCCCTATTAGAACAGAGCTGAGGCATTTTACACAACTCTGGTCTCCGTATCCCTTGCTCAGACTGCACGTGGGAAATTGTGCACAGTTCGAATTGATATTTTGTTTGGTTTGATGGTACCTGGTTTACTGTAACTAGTTCTAGTTTTCATATCCATTGATTTGACCATATTTGAAGATCTCTGCACAGATATTGTTCCCATTGGTCTTGGTTTCACCAGATCTGGAGCACTGATTACAGTTCAGGTTTCCACATCCCTTGGTTACACCCCACTGAGAGCATTTTGTAAACCTTTGTTTTCCATTATCGTTGGCTATTCCACAACTGGTGCACTGTCTTCAGGTTATGGCTCAATTTATTTCAGTTAGATCGCACTTGGATACTCAGATATCCTGAATCAATGAATACTTAATACCTTTTTCACGGGATAGGCCATCCGATTTGGCAAAAATGGAGAAACAGCCTGAAAGGATATTTGAATACAAGATGCCCAATAGACGCTTATTTTTCTTCAACGTGAGGAAGGCTTACTGAGTTCCACGACTGTATTCCGTACCACAGGGCGTTGCAACAATAGGGCCTGCCTTGCTTGTTTTCCAGATTGAGTACAGCGTGACCTCCAGAAAAACCATTTTCAGGCTCTTCGACATCATATACTGATAGCATTTTACTGGGTTGTTTACAACGCGATCTTCATTTAACAGCACATTTTTTAAAAAATCACTCATCCCCTGAGTGATTCCTCACTCCAAGTCCAGTTTGGTCAACCAGGCCAGGTGACCTTTACTGTGCTGTGTTGTCCTTACAGAAGCAATCACCAATCCTTTGGAACTCGCAGTCTGAAGTATGACATGATGCTGATTCAGTGGCAAAGTCTGAAGGACAATGGGAAGTAGGAAGAACGAGATAGCTGACTAAAACATCTGCCAGAGGCGCAGCACGTCGAATGCTCTCTGTCTGTTTTGTGTAATTCCTATTTGACACTTAGCCTGCTGTTAAACCAAACCTCTGTCACAACAATCGTCATTCGATCTGTGGTGCAGTTGTTAATAAAATACCTACTTGATTCTGGTTAATATCGGATTCAGTTAGTGTTCACGGTGGAGTCTCCCTGCACAGTCGGTTCTTGGTTGTTAATCACAGAATACTTTCAGTGTGCACATACATAGGTCCAGATCACGAGCAATCTATTGTGAATCTGGGGAAATCAACGGAGAATGAAAAAATAAAAAGCATTGCTTTTACTATTTTGATTCCTGCAGCAATCCATCGCAGGCATTGGACGGTTCAGTGCAGAGTATCTTGGCGGAATTAGTACGTCTCCTGGACTCCAGTAAAATGATGATAACGCCAAACATAGAGTCCTAAAACAAAATAATCATAAACGCCCTAGACTTGTAACGCAGAGATGGAGGGGAAGCATAGTGAGTATGTGAGACATAGATAGATGGATAGATAGACAGACAGATAGATAGATAGATAGATAGATAGATGGATAGATAGATAGACAGACAGATAGATAGATGGATAGATAGACAGACAGATAGATAGATAGATAGATAGATAGATGGATAGATAGATAGACAGACAGATAGATAGATAGATAGATAGATAGATAGATAGATAAATAGATAGATAGATAGATAGATAGATAGATAGATAGATGGACAGATAGACAGACAGATCGATAGATAGATAGACAGATAGACAGACAGATAGATAGATAGATAGACAGATAGATAGATGGATCGGTAGATAGATAGATAGATAGACATTTCTTCACAACCAATTAAGTAATGTAGAATAGCAGTCAATGTTTAATGTTCAAAATGTGCCAGCCCGTTTGCACACAGAAGGCTCCAACCAAAAGCCATGCAACACTGAATGTGAAATCAATAAGAATGAGATTCAACCCATGACACCTGGGAGTTCTCCCGATTCTTATCCCAATAGTGGCCGGGAGAGACATCCGATGTCGATGATTAGGGAACCAGTAGAAACAGTAGTAATGCAATTTCTAAAGTAAATAATGGACGATGCAAAGACTATATTTGTTTTAAACAACGACATGTTGTGATCTGGAACAGGCTGTTTGAGAGGTCATTTGAAGTAAATACACTAGGAAGCTACAAACAAAGAATTTGATAAATAACTTAGAGGGAATAAATTGCTTGGCTCAGGTGAGCGAACCTATAATTATTGCATTGATTCGATCTCTGCCTCCTGTAATTAACAAACAAAACTATTTGATTACAGTGAATGTTGGGATGAATTAGTGAACTGTTCCTTTAATGGGCCCGCTTTGGACACCACTCGCGCCGTCTGAGTCTGATTATTAACTACAGAATACTTTCTGTTCATGTAAAGGTATTCTGTGGTTCAGAAAAAACTGTGACCGCATCAGCAGCGTAAAAGGTTGGCATTTGATTTACCACTTAGACTTGTGCTCCTGGTGGACTCACTCATTGCCGAAGGATTAGTGAGTTGATGCTGGATATTGTGGTTTGAGTACATAGAACACAGAACATTACAGCGCAGCACAGGCCCTTCGGCCCTCGATGTTGCGCCGACCTGTGAAACGACTCTAAAGCCCATCTACACTATTCCCTTATTGTCCATATGTCTATCCAATGACCATTTGAATGCCTTTAGTGTTGGCGAGTCCACTACTGTTGCAGGCAGGGCCTTCCACGCCTTCCACATCTCACAATGCGCAATCTCACATCTGGAGGGCTGGCAGATACAACTAGAGGATATTCCATTTCGCACCTGGAATACTGCTTTTAACAGCGGTAAGCTAGCATATCCCTCCGTACACGATTAGGTACGTCTTTCAGAAAGGCAGGAGGATGTCATTGTGTCTATCATGATGGTGCTTCCATGTAATTTGTACAAAACTGCTATGTGTCTGAACTCTGTTAGCCAAAGGTGTTTCAGTGACTCTTTTCACACGTTAATAGTTCAACCTTTCCTAGACACGGAGGAGGTGCCAGACAGATGGATAATTTTTAACAATACGAATTTGTTCAGAAACGCTTGTCAGGGTAACCCTAATATTTTCCGACCAGCTATTTTAACTTCGCTGGTGTGGAAGCTTCGAAAACATTCATTCGGGATAGTCTCATGTGAACAAAAATGTGGGTTTATAAGGCAGAGCCAGCAGTAATCCTACGAGGAAAATCTTTTTTAAGCAACTATGCTGTGTGAGGTTTTTGAAACGGTAATAGCGTGAGTAAGTCAGGATTATGTTGTATAAGAGGTAGCCTTGTGCTTTCAAACTGAATTTGATACAATGCAGCACAACAGAGACTGAGACCAGTCATAGTTCCTGGGATACGAAGTTTCAGTCGTCAAGACAGATTGGAGAAAATTGATCTATTTTCGCTGGAGATGTGAGGGCTCAGAGAAGATGTCACAGAGAAGCTCAAAATCATTTGGGGGCTGGACAGAGTAGATAGGGAGAAAGCTTTCAGGCTCGTAAAAACATCAAGAGAGAGAGGGCACAGATCAAATCTCATTGGAAAAACAAGCATGCATGATCTGAGAATCTCTTTTCCGCACAGCGAGTAGTTAGGGTCTGGAATTCATTGTCCGGAAGTGAGTGGAGGCAGGTGCAATCGAGGCATTCGAGGAAGCAGTAGAAATGTTTACGACAAAAACAATGTTAAGGGGTGCGGTAAAACGGGAGGTAAAATGCAAGAAGTCATCATTCGCATTTGGAGGGCCTTTGCAGACACTGAAAACGAATGTTCCCTTCTCACGCCATAACAATTCTGTGGTATGTTGATACCTAGAAAGGGGGAGGCTTTGAATATTATTCATTTTAAAAAAATTGTCCACTATTTCTAGTCGCGTCGTATTTCTCACCTGCATCGTGCTCTCGGTAATATCATACAATATTTCCATACGATATTTCCACATCCTTCGATGTGCTCATCCCTCCTCATCTCTGAAAATTTCCTCAGCCTGAACATACTTCAAAACATCTAAGTTCATCATAATCACTTCAACATCTTAACTTATCATCCATTGCTGTCCTTCCTGCAGCTGCATGGTAGAAACAGTGGAATTAGTATTTTAATCCTCTCAACTGTTCTCTTTTCCTTTTACGTTTTCAAGGGAGCAGTTCATCACCATGCCCTCGCATCACCAGATAAATATTGGCATCATTACTCTTCACTTTGTTCCAGTGGAGTTTTATATAATTTTAATTGCGCACAGTTCAGTTCTCCATGACTCTGGCTTGCAAAATTCTTGGGTACTGTGCACAATCCCAACTCCATGTAACTTACTAAAACAACACGTGGAGCATTCTGCATCGTTCAGATCTCCGTTTCCCTTGTTTGGTCAATACGTGGGCATTGTGCACGTTAGTGATATTGCTTAGTGAAATAACACCTGGACCACAGCTCTCGTATCAATTCTCCACAGATGACCAGACTTGGAACGCTGTTAAGTTCTGGTTTCCATACACAGCTATTGGACCACATGTGTAGCAATATGCATAGTCCCGGCCTCCACATCGTTTGGTCAGACTGCAGCTGGAGCACTGTGCACATTTCCTCTTTCCAAATCAACGGTCGGACCGCACTTGGTCACTGCGAACGGTTTTACTCACCACCTCCCTATTAGACCGGAGCTCAGGCATTTTACACAACTCTGGTCTCCGTATCCCTTGCTCAGACTGCACGTGGAAAATTGTGCACAGTTCGAATTGATATTTTGTTTGGTTTGATGGTACCTGGTTTACTGTAACTAGTTCTAGTTTTCATATCCATTGATTTGACCATATTTGAAGATCTCTGCACAGATATTGTTCCCATTGGTCTTGGTTTCACCAGATCTGGAGCACTGATTACAGTTCAAGTTTCCACATCCCTTGGTTACACCCCACTGAGATCATTTTGTATAACTTTGTTTTTCATTATCGTTGGCTGTTCCACAACTGGTGCACTGTCTTCAGGTTATGTCTCAATTTATTTCAGTTAGATCACACTTGGACACTCAGATATCCTGAATCAATGAACTCTTGATACCTTTTTGACGGGATAGGCCATCCGATTTGGCAAAAATGCAGGAACCTGCCTGAAAGGATATTTTGACTCCAAGATGCCCAATAGATGCTTATTTTTCTTCAACTTGTGGAAGGCTTACTGAGGTCCACGACTGTATTCCGTACCACTGGCAGGCATGTCTGATTCTCGGGCTGAAGCTCGGCGTCATGGGAATTGTGCTTCGCCACATTTGTAGATATAATGTCTGTTATACTTCAGCTTTCTGAATCATGTTAGTTAAAGTGACTGCATTAATTACTTCACCTTGACCGTGCCTCGTCTATGAGAGAAATTGGTGGTGCTTTGGCGGGGGGGAGGGGGGGGGATAAAATGGCATGGCAATGACATAAAATGAGGTGCTCGTATCGTAACATTGAAGGACACCGGGATCGGAAGTTACTTGTGTGACACCCAACAAGAGGGAAACCCTACTTGATCTCGTCCTCACCAATCAACGTGTTTCAGACCATTACAGTGTTGGTAGTTTTACGGGCAGGAAGGGGACATTTTAAACTACTCTGATCTTCCTCTCATTGCTTGCCCATGAGCAGAAATGTTTTTTTATTTTAGAATTGCTTCTATAACTGGTGATGGATTTCGTGCAACACGTAAAATCGGCGATCTATTCCTCGATGAATAACGTGCACATAAAACTGCTGGTCAGGTAAAATAACGGGTAACGTTAATATGTGTACACACGCGCGAGATGAGTTCAGCAATTCCCGCCCTTGTTACACCCCCACAATAAACAGGGGGTTGGGGTAGGCTTAAGAAAATAAATAGGGCGGTTCACGGTACAACATCAATAAATATACGTGAACCTGCAGCCAGTGCACCAGCTGTCGAACAGCCAACAGTAATGGAAAACAAACGTTTTTCGACGCCTTAACAAGAATTTAATCCTTTGCACCATTCAACGCCTTAACAAAAATTTCATGCTTCGCATCATTCGCCGCCTTAACAAGAAACACCTACATCCGGGATTCCTCTGATGCATTGCGTCATATCGACAGCTTCCAGTTCGCGGACCCTAACCGCATTCTATTCAACATGGATATGAATCTCTCTACACCTCCATCCCATACGCCGATGGCCTGAGAGCTCTTCGCTTCTTTCTCGAAAAGAGGTCCGAACAATTCCCATCCACCACCACTCTCCTCCGCCTGGCTGAACTCGTTCAATCTCTCAACAACTTCTCCTTTAACACATCTCACTTTCTCCAAATCAAAGGTGTAGTAATGGGTGCCCGCATGGGTCCTAGCTACGCTTGCCTTTTATGAGGTATGTGGAACTTTACGCGGCCTACCCTGGTTCCCTCCCACAACCCCTTTACCGTTACATTGATGACTATTTTGATGATGCTTCATGCTCTCGTCCGGACCTGGAAAAATTCATCAACTTCTCTTCCAGTTTCCACCCCTCCAACACTTTCACCTGGTCCATCTCAGGCACTTCCCTTCCCTTGCTTGATCGTTCTATCTCAATTTCCGGCAATAGACTATCTACTAATATCCACTACAAGCCCACTGACTCCCACAGCTATCTGGACTACAGTTCTTCGGACTCTATACCCTGTAAGGACTGCATCCCTTTCTCTCAACTCCTTCGCCTTCGTCGCATTTGTTCCGATGATGCCACTTTCCAAAATGGTGCTTCGAAAATGTGTTCCTTCTTTCTCAACCGTGACTTCCCACCTACAATTGTTGACAGAGCCCTGAACAGTGTGCGGTCCATCTCCTGCACCACTACCCTGGCCCCCTCCTCTCCATCTCAGAACAAGGATAGAGTCCCCCTCGTTCTCACGTTTCATCCCACCAGCCTCCGTATGCAAAGCATAATCCTCCGCCATTTTCTCCAGCGTGATTCCACCAGCAAACACATCTTCCCTTCACTCACTCTACCAGCATTCCGCAGAGACCGTGCCCTCCGAGATAATCTAGTCCACTCTTACACCATACCCAGTACCTCCCCCATCATCCATGGCACCTTCCCATGCAATCACAGAAGGTGTAACACCTGACATTTTACCTCTCCCATGCTTAACACGCCAGGCCCAAAACACTCATTGCAGGTTAAGCAGCGCTTCACTTGCATCTCTTCCATTTTGGTCTCTTGCATTCGCTGCACCCAACGTGGTCTTCTCTATATCGGAGATACCAAATGCAGACTGGGTTTTCGCGTTGCTGACCATCTTCGGTCTTTGCGCACTCAGCACACTGACATTCCCGTTGCTTGCCATGTTAACAAAAGACCCTGCTTCCATGCCCACATGTCTGTTCTTGGCCTGCTGCAATGCTCCAGTGAAGCTCAACGCAAACTGCAGGAACAACATCTCATCTTCCGGTTAGACACGCTACAATCTTCCGGTCTCAACATCGAATTCAACAACTTCAGATGATTAGCTCTACCCCACCTCGACCCATTTGTTTTCATCCCATTTCATTTTAACTGCCTTTTATTATTTATTTATTTCTTGTCTTTCTTAATGTATATTTAACCCCCCCCCCCCCCCCCCCCATCTTATCCACCTTTCCTTACCATTTCTCCTATTTGCTTCCCCCTCCCACTCCTCCCATACCGACATTAGTAACAGTTCGCCCTCTAATGTTAGTTTCTCTGCTGTTTGGCCTTTCACATATTTTGTTCTCTCTGTGGACTGCAATGAGCACTCTTTCCCCTTGGTTTCTGTGGCGCTTAGCACCCGGTTTCCCTGGGTTTCTGTGGCTATAACTCATCTTTCATTCTCACTCCACAGTATAAATATTTCCCACTTTCTCTGCCTGTTATCTTTGACAAAGAGTCATTGGACTCTAAAAGTTAGCTCTTTTCTCTCCCTACAGATGCTGCCTGACCTGGTGAGATTTTCCAACATTTTCTCTTTCGTTTCAGATTCCAGAATCCACAATAATTTGCTTTTATCAATAAACTTACGTTATCGCTTCCTGTGTGTCCAGTTTAATGACAAGTTTAATAGAATGTCGTTTGAGGAACGGTTGAGGAATCTGGGTCTGTACTCGTTGGAGTCTAGAAGGAAGACGGGGGATCTTAAGAAATTGTCAGGATACTGCGGGGACTGGATAGAGTGGACGTGGAGTTGATATTTCCACTTGTCGGAGAAACTAGAACCAGAGAACAGCATCTCAGATGAAAGGGAAGATCCTTTAAAACAGAAATGAGGAGGAATTTCTTCAGCCAGAGGTTTGTGAACCTCCGGAATTCATTTCAGCAGGAGGCCATCGAGGCCGAATCATTGAGTGTCTTTAAGACAGAGATAGATACGTTTTTGATTAATAATGAGATCATTGGGAGAAGGCAGGAGAATGGGATGAGAAAATATCAGCCATAATTGAATGGCGGAGCAGACTCGATGGGCCGAGTGGCCTAACTCTGCTCCTATGTCTTATGGTCTTATGGTCCCTTCAGAGGGACACTTGACTTTTGCTGGGAGCTCCGTCGTTTCACATACAAGGGTCCCACGATGAGAGATGCCATGCACAGCATATATGTCTTGCTGACTTGGCGACACAAGCTCAAATATTTCAGTAGTGTCTTTTTGCAGGACCAGAGTTTGGTCTGTTGCCAATTAGTTGATGGGGAAGATAATGGACAGTGCAGGTTCATTGCCTCGAGCTAAAGTTTTCTTCCATGCAGCAACAAACACAATTTCCAAAGGATGTGAAATTGAAGTCAATTAGATCGACAAAGTATCTTTTTCTGGGTCAGCGTTTAGAGAACCCCAAAGTGTATCATGGAGTTCACCTGACCCACAACATTTAGTAGATCGTGGTAATGGGGAGAACACGGGCCTACTGGACAGGTGTGGTGCACCAGAGAGCCAAAGTGCTTTTAAGGTCAAACAATGTTTATTTCTGAAACCAGTTAACACTTCATAAACCCACAGTAAACATCTTAACAGCTATCAACATCAATAAATCCCGCAAAGCATACAGTACGCTATAAGTAACTTTTAATCTTTTCTTGCAACATCCATAAGACAAAAATAACCCTTTGTACAGAAAGACATCAGGTTTAACTTCACTACTGAGAGCAGTTATAATGTTGAAATCACCAAATGGACATTCACACGCTTGCAGAGATTCCTACACATCTTGCTGTGACTGCAGCGTCTCCAAAACTAAAACTAAACTAAACACACCCTGTAACTGCACGCCCAAAGCGAAAGTAAAAGCAGACAGTCAGCCCAGCTCCACCCACACTCTGATATCACTGCAGTAATAAACACCCATTTCTGAAAGGTACACCCACTAAAGCTATTCTGTAATAAACACCCATTTCTGAAGGACTTCCGGTGGCGTTCGTGAGCGGAGTGACCGCAGCTAAAAGGCTCCCGCAGGTCCACGAAGTCAGGGCTTTTTCAGGGGGTCTCCGTAAAATCAAAATTAAAGTCCGCGAAATCGGGAGCAGGAGACCTGGGCCCTCGGAAGCGGAGCGATCCGGCGGCACCCCCCCCCCCCCCCCCCGCCCAGCAACGCACGGCAGTAGAGCGTAGGGCAGGACAAGCGGTGGCCCGGACCGAGGCGGCGGCCCGGACCGAAGCGGGGGCAGAACATGCACGGAGGAAGGAACGGAGGAGCGACCGACGACATAATAAAGTGGTAAAGGAGAGAAGGGTGGGGAAAAGAAAAATGGAAGAAACAAACAATCAAAAAAAAAGGGTGGGGGGTTGGGGGGAAAGAAAGGGGGAGAAAAAAAGAAAAAAGGGGAAGAAAAAGAAAGTGAAGGGGAAAAAAAATACCAGAAGGGAGCCAAATCAGAGGGAGAAGGGGCACCAAAGGCAGACGGTGCAATGGGCGAGCTAATCCGCGCACGAAGCGGCGGAACGGAAGAATCGCCAGACAAGTGCATTCACCCCCGGGGCCAGGGGGGGACTGGAACTGGAAGGCAGCCATTGCCGAGGCGCTGAGGGAACATCAGCAGGTAAACAAGGCAGAGGCTAGGGCAGACATAGAGGCCGCAGTGCAGGCAGCAATGGCCAAGGCCCTGACGGAGGTGCAGCAGGCCGTGGGCAGAGCAGAGGAGAAACTGGAGGCCCAAGGGGAGAAGCTGGAAGCCCAAGAGGCGACCATGAAGGTGCTGGAGAAAGCAGCGACTGACATGAGCTACCGGATCACGGCCCTGGAGAGGGAGCTGGCGAGACTGGGCAGCCTGAAGGGCATAGTGAACGACCAGGAGAACCGCTCGAGAAGACAAAATGTCAGTACAGTGGGCCTACCAGAGGGGATCGGGGGTAGAAACCCCACGACCTACGTGGCCGAGTTGCTGGGCAACATAGAGGGGAGGGAAACTTTTCCCAACCCATCAGAAATGGCAGAGCACACCGGTCACTGAGCCCAAAGCCCAAAGAAGGGGACCACTCAAGAGCAGTTATAGCTAAACTGCAGCGGTCCCAAGACAGGGAAACTATCCTGCACTGAGCCAGGACAAACAGAACCTGCAAATGGGAAGGACACGCCATTAGAATTTACAAGGACATTGGGGCAGAGCTAGCCAGGAGACGTGCTGAGTTTAATAGAGCGAAAGCAGCTCTTCACAAGAGCAATGTGCGTTTTGGTATGCTGTACCCAGCGAAACTCTGGGTCAGATATCTAGAAAGAGAATACTTTTTTACAAACCCCGCCGAAGCAAACAAATTTGTCGAGGAACACAGGCTGGAAAACCAGCAGCGAGGGTATAAACAAGGGGCCCCTGGCAAGGGGCAACAACACGCCGACAGGGGTGGGTGGGAGGGAGGGGGTGGCACACCCCCCCCGCCTCCGCCACAGCGAGCGCACCCTGAACAAAGAGCAAACCACTGCCTGAGGAACTGCTTCAGGCCGCAGCAGGAGGGAACGAGAGTAGCGGGGAAGGGAGAGCAAGCAAGAGCAGGGTAGGATAGGGGAAGAGTGGGCAGAAAAGTGCAGAAGCCGGGCAGGGGATAAGCAGGGCGGTCGGGAAGGCACCAGGCAGGGGGTGGAGGGGGTAACCACTCAAATGAGGCGGGAGAGCAAACGGGGATAGGAACAGGGGAAAGAGCGACAAAGGGGGTTATACGGGAGAGGGGGAAAGTGAGAGACCTGGGGGTGTGGGGGGCAGGGAGGGAGAGACCGGGGAGGGGGGACACAGGGAAGGAGGGACAAACAAGGCTAGAAAAGGAATAGGGCTACAAAGTGCCACAACCAAGGGCTCGAAACAAGGATTCGCTGCAAGCACCCACCCAGTACAGTCTCTGGGCGAAGGGAGAGCCCAGAGTGCAGGGTGCTACCTGCGTGGCGGACGCAGAGAGGGCGGCCATGTTGGGTACCCCCGGGAGAAAGGGAAACCCCGGAGCGCAGGGACACGACCGCATGGAGAGAGCAGTGACAGCGACCATCCGAGACGGCCCCCCAACAAAGGGAAACCCCAGAGGGCAGGGGCGCATCCAGCAGGTAAGTATGGTTAATCCCACAGGAACGAGGGGGCAGAAGCCCTCCACCAGGATAGTCACCTGGAACGTAAGGGGACTCAACAGCCCAGTGAAGAGATTCAGAGTCCTCATCCACCTAAGAAATATGGGGGCCTACATAGTCTTCCTCCAACAGGCACGCCTGAGAGAGCAGGACCGAATGCAGGTAAGAAAGGGCTGGGTGCGACAAACCTACCATTCCTGCTGTGGGACAAGGGCCACGGTGGTGGCGATACTGATCAACAAGAGGACGATATTTCGGGCAACAAAGATGATTACGAACCCGGGGGACGGTATGTCATGGTCAGCGGGGCCCTGAATGGGGCGGCGGTAGTATTAGTTAACGTGTACACACCCAACTGGGATGACACGAGCTTCATCAAGAAAACCATGGCAGAAAATTGACCCATCGACTAATCATGGGGGTGGGGATGGGGGGGGGGGCTTAAACTGTGTACAGGATCAAAAGACAGACAGATCAAACCCCAAAACGGGGAAAACCTCCAGCACGGCAAGGGAACTCCGTCACTTTATGGAGTGGTGGACCCCTGGAGGTTCGCCCACCCGGGGGAGAAGGAATTCTCCTCCTTCTCTCCAGTACACAACATATGCACTAGAATTGACTTCTTTGTGGTGGGGAAAATGGTACTTCCGGGGATAGACAAAGTGGAATACTCCGCAATTGTAATATCAGACCACACTCCACACTACATGGACGTGATGCTGGAGACGTGGGGGGGCCCAATGCCCCACATGGAGGTTGGACGTTGTCCTACTAGCTGACAAGGCCTTCAACGAAAGGATATCGCGGGCCATAGCAGAGTACACAGAGAACAGCCAGAACGGGGAGGTCTCACCCTCCCCGTTCTGGGAAGCGCTAAACGCCGTACAAAGAGGGGAAATCATCGCTTTCAAAGTGCGAAGAGACAGGGAGGAAAGGGCCACGAGGCAGCAGCTGGTCGACTCCACACTGGAGGTAGACCGTACATACTCCGAGGCCCCGACCGTGGAGCTCCTGGCGGAGAGGAAAGAGATACAAAGGAACTTTGATCTGCTCTCTGCCAGGAAAGCAGTGCACCAACTCCGCCAGGCACGTGGGACCCTATATGAACACGAAGACAAAGCCAGCCGCCTGTTGGCACACCAGCTGAGAAAGCAGGCAGCCACCAGAAAATTGCACAAATCACGGATACCAGAGGCACGTTAGAACATGAAAAGATCAACAAAACCTTCAAGGCTTTCTACCAAGGGCTGTACACCTCAGAGCTGTCTACCTTTGACAAAGCCCGTCCGGTCCTCTGCGACCACCTCAGGTACACAGTCTTCTCGCCTTTTGTCCACGATTTTGGCCAGTATTTTGGCATCCGCATTCAGCAATGACCCACATTCCGTCCCAAAGGGGGCGTCCGGGATGAAACGGTTCCTTGCTGGACTGGACATTCCAGTCGTGGGGGAGGGCAGAAAACGGGGCTTGGAAGCACCACTAGCACTGGAAGAGATCATGGACAGCATTAGCTCCATGCAGGCGGGGAAGGCGCCGGGACAGACGGGTTCCTGGCGGACTTCTACAAAATATTTGCGACATCACTGGCCCCGCCCCTGCGGGAGATGTTCACAGACTTGCTAGCCAGGGGCACACTGCCACCCACGCTAGCACAGGGCTCAATCTCGCCGATATCTAAGAAAGACAACGACGCAACGGAATGTGGGTCATACAGACCCATCTCACTGCTGAATGCATCGAACATCAGGCGCCTGCTGAACGTGATAATGACGCCCTCCGGGGAGAGAACACCAGAGGTGATCGTCTCCCTAGACGCAGAAAAGGCCTTCGATAGAGTCGAATGGGAATACCTCATAGAGGCACTGTAGCGGTTCGGGCTTCGAACAGCGTTCACCTCCTGGGTAAAGCTCCTATACAACGCTTCCATGGGGAGTGTACGGACCAACAATACCAACTCCCGATACTTCCAGCTGCACAGGGGCACCAGACAAGGATGCCCACTGTCCCGCTGCTGTTCGCTCTAGCGATCGAACCATGAGCAATCACGCTCAGAGCAGCAAACAGCTAGAGGGTGGTCCGAAGGGGAGGCAGAAAGCACAGAATCTCACTCTATGCAGATGACCTGCTCCTCTACATTTCGGACCCACAGAACAGATTGGACGGAATCATGGCGCTCTTGAAAGAGTTTGGCACCTTCTCGGGCTACAAACACAACCTGAACAAAAGCGAGATCTTTTCAGTACACCCACAAGGGGGGGCGGGGGGCAGCACTAACGCGACTGCCGTTTAAACAAGCCCGACACAAATTCCGCTACCTGGAGATCCAAATAGCCCATGACTGGAAAGGGATCCACAAATGGGACATCACCAGTCTGACGGAGGAAGTAAAAAATGACCTGCAAAGATGGAACACACTCCCAGTCTCCCTCACGGGGAGAGTCCAGACGATCAAAATGAACGTACTGCTCTTACTACTTAGATCCATTCCAATCTATATTCCCAAGGCCTTTTTCAAAGTGCTGGACGAACTATTCATGGCGTTCGTATGGGGGGGGGGGGGGGGGGGAATGCTAGGATCCCAAAGAAGGTCCTACAAAAAACAAAATCCGGGGGGGGGGGGGGGGAGGAGGGGGGGGGCGGCTAGCACTCCCAATGCTGTAACTCTACCACCAGGCGGCGACGGCCGAGCGAATAAGGGGATGGATCAAGGAGCCAGAAGCCGAGTGGGTGTGCGCGGAAGAGGCCTCCTGCACGGGGACCTCCCTCCGGGTGCTCACCACGGCAGCACTCCCATCCCCACCCAAAAAAAACTCCAGCAGCCCGGTGGTGGTACCCACCCTCCAATCCTGGAACCAACTGCGGCAGCAATTTGGCCTGATCAAAATGTCGGACAATGCTCCCATCTGCAACAACCATAGGTTCACACCAGCACTGACTGACGCCACCTTCAAAAGATGGGGGCTGGACGGAGGGACACTGACAGTCAGGGACCTATACACGGATGGCAGGATCGTAACACTGGACGAACTGACAGAGAAATTCCAGCTAGCCAGGGGGAACGAACTAAGGTATCTACAGCTCAAAAACTTCCTACGAAAGGAGACAAGGACGCACCCACAACCGCCACGACAGACTCTACTGGAAGAACTACTGGATGCAAGCATACTAGATGAAGGAAACTGTAGTAACATGTATGACCGACTGATAGAAAGGGCCGGCACTGTACTGGACTCAACAAGAAAGAAATGGGAGGAGGACCTGAGGATTGAGATAGGGTGGGGACTCTGGAGCGAAGCACTGCATAGGGTCAACTCCACCTCCACGTGCGCAAGGCGTAGCCTGAAGCAGCTAAAAGTGATACATAGAGCCCACTTAACAAGAACGCGTATGAGTAGGTTCTTCCCGGAGGTGGAGGATAGATGTGCCAAGGAGGCCCGGCCAACCACGCCCACATGTTCTGCTCTTGCCCCAGACATGCAGGGTACTGGATCGCCTTCTTCGAGGCAATGTCCAAAATGTTGGGGACGAGGGTGGAGCCATGCCCGAAAGTGCTTGTCTTCAGGGTTTCGGACCAGCTTGATCAATTCCTGGGGAGGAGGGCAGACGCCCTTGCCTTTGCCTCCCTGATTGCCCGCCATAGTATCCTGTTGGGCTGGCGGTCAGCAGCGCCACCCAAAGCTGCAGACTGGCTGTCCGACCAGTTGGAATCTTATCAAATGGAGAAAATCAAATTCGCCATCCGAGGGTCAGACGGCGGCTTCCACAGAAAGTGGGAGCCATTCACCCAATTGTTCCGGGACCTGTTTGTGGCCAACGAACAAGCGGAAGAATTGCCAGGTAGCCAAGAATCAGGGGATATTCTCCAAAGCATGAGAGGGAGAGATAGACCGGGAGGGGCGGCGGGGGGGGCAGCTAAACCTAAGAGGAAAGAAAGACGAATTACAGGAGGGGGAGTGGGGGGGGGGGGGAGGGAGAGGAAAGAGACAGGGAACAAGAGAGGAGAACCAGGGAGGTGGGGGGGGGGGGGGTTGGCGGGGGGAGGCAGGGAAATGCGAGCCGGAAGGAAGGCACGGGATACAATAACGAACATGGCATCTCCAGGAGCAGGGAACGAGGAGAATAAAGACGAAAGACTGGAGGAACGGCAGAAGCGGAGGTGAGCACGAGATGGCAGTGAGATCCGTCCAGGAGATGCAAGTGACAACACCAACACCAAACCCATTCGAGTATTGCCCACTGTAATTGTTTGTCCGGCACCCAAATGTACATTTACCAACCCCCCCCCCCCCCCACCCCCAGTCTCCACCCCTCCCTCCCTCCCCACCCACCAACAGTCGCCCACTTATGTGTTTTAAATCATTTTGCCAGGTGTACAGAAATGCTGCTGTTGAGCTGGTGCACAATACCCTACCAGTTATTCTTCCTCCAACTGGAATCCTTCTTCATTGAAATTCTCTTTGGACAAGAAGATCTCTGCACGATCCATCCATTTCTCTACTCCTCGGCATTTCTCTCTAATGTCAGATGTTTTAGTTCAATGTAATCACAGAGTCCCTTTTAATTATCCAACACAGGAGCATTGGTTATCACAGCTTTCAGGCAGTCAAATGCCTGTTGAAACTCCGCTGTCCACTGAAATTTTCGACGTTTCTTCAGCAAGTCCATCAGTGGAGCAACCACGCTACAAACATTTTGCACTAATGCTTGATCAAATCCACTCATGCCAAGAAATCGCATTACTTCCCGTCGTGTCGAGACTCCTCAATAACTTTTGTTTTCACATCCCGTGTGACCATTAGTCCCTGTCCAATTGTTTGGCCCAGGAAAGTGACTTGGGCTTTTCCAAATTCACTTTTGGCTAGTTTTTCCACCAAACCCGCCTCCTGAAGCCGTTAGAATAACTCCATCAGATGTTTAAAATGTTCGTTCCATATCTGGCTGAAAATTACCAGAACGTCGATGCATACTGCACAATTGAATAATCCTGAAACGACTTTGTTAGTTAACCATTGAAATGAGGCATGGGCGCTTTTCCTGCCAAATGGCATAACTTTGAATTGGTATATATCATCTGCAGTCACTAAAGCTGAAATATCCTTCGCCCTTTCGGATAATGGTACCTATCAGTAACCTTTAAGTAAATCCAATTTGGAAATAAAAGCTGATTGTCCCCTTTCTCAATGCAATCCTCCAACCGTGGGATAGGATAAAAGTCCATTCTTGTAACTGCATTCACCTTTCAATAGCCCACACTTACCTTTGGGTACCATCCCGTTTTGGTACCATCACTATGGGTGAGCTCCTTTGGCTGCAACCCAATTCAGTTATGCCATTTTTAAGCATACTTTCAATCTCCTTGTTAACCTGTGCCAATTTTAAAGGATTAAGTCAATATGGATGTTGTTTGATTGGAACAGCATTTCCCACATCTCCACCATGTGTAGCCATTTTAGTGGTTCCCAACTTATCTCCACAAACCTGCCCATGTGATATCGATAACTCTGTCAGGTCAGTCCGTTTTTCCTCTGGAAGGTAATTCAACAATTTATCCCAATTTTAAAGAACATCCTCATTTTTCAATTTAATTTAAGGTATGTCAAATTCAAAGTAATCTGCATTTGGTTCGTCACTTTGAGTTAGAATCATTAAAACGTCCTCCTATTTCTCTCCTTCCCTTTCAAAGTACGTTGTAAGCGTATCCACATGACACACTCGGTGCGTTTTCCTTCTATCCAGCGTTCGTTCTACATAATTCACCTCACTTAATTTCCTTTCAATCTCATAAGGTCCACAAAACCTTGCTTTTAAAGGTTCACCTACCATTGGTAACAATACTTAAACTTTATCTCCACTGGCAAAACTACGAACTTTGGATTTCTTGTCCGCTACCCGTTTCATCACATGTTGTGCAACTTTTAAAAGCACTCTAGCCATTTCAGCTGCTCTATTTAAACGATCCCAAAAATTGGAAACGTAATTCAATAACTTAGGTTCTGATTTCTCACTCACCAGTTTTTCCTTAATCAATTTAAGTGGTCCTCTTACCTCATGATCAAAAATTAGTTCAAAAGGATTGTATTTGGTTGACCCATTAGGTGCATCCCTAATTGCAAATATTACGGACGGAATTCCCTCACACCAATCCTCTGGATAATCTTCACAATAAACCTTCAACATTGTCTTTAATGTCTGATGCCACCTTTCTAACGCTCACTGCGATTCAGGATGCTACGCAGTTGATTTAAATTGTTTTATTCCTAAGCTATCCATAACTTCTTTGAATAACCTTGTGGTAAAATTTGATCCTTGATCCGATTGTATTTCTGTGGGTAGTCGAGTAAAGAATATAAGTAATTCCTTCACAAACGTTTTAGCTGTAATATTACGTACTGGAATAGCCTCCGGGAACCTAGTAGACACATCCATTATCGTCAAAAGATATTGATTCACACTTTTCGTTTTAGGAAACGGTCCTAAGCAACCAATTAAGACACTTGTAAAAGGTTCCTCAAATGCTAGAATGGGTATTAAGGGCGCTGGTTGTATCATTGCTTCAGGTTTCCCTATCACTTGACATGTGTAACATTTAACTAAATCTTCATGTAGTCCAGGCTAATAAAAATATTTTTGTATATTTGCTTGAGTTTTCCTTACTCCCAAATGACCTCCCACTGGTACCACGTGTGCAACTCGCGACATCTCCTTTCTCTCCCCTACCAGCAATACTACTTGATGAACGTCTGCCCACTTTCCATCTGCCTGCATATGGAAACTTCTCCATTTTCTCATCAAGACATCATTTTTACGGTAATAACACGCATATTCCTCTTCCGTGTCTGCTTTCGGATACATGCATTTTAATTCTATATCTTTCTGTTTTAACTCCGCCAATTTTCCTAAGCTAAAAATATCCACCTCACCACCGCCCCGCACCCCCCCCCCCCGACCTGTTGTTCTTCTTTTTCAACCATTAGATCACAAATCGTTTCTGATAATTGCACTTCACTTTATCGTCGCTCTTTGATTTCTCCTCTTGACTTAACCTGTGACTTTGCTACCTTGTTACTGCACAATGCGAAAAAAAATCCCAGGATACACGTCCTTCAACACTTCAAATGTCTGATTTCCCAATGGTTTATCAACCACAGTAGGCATTACTCCCACCTGCGATCCAGCTATGTCATTACCCGAGATAAACTGTATACCTGGACAAGATAGTTTCTCTATTACTCCTACTACCACTTCACTACTCTTCACTGGACTTTCCAACCTTACCTTATCTAATGGAATACTACTCTTCTCACCTTGGATTCCACATATTACCACCTTTTTTTGGCGATATTCTTACCAAACTACATAACTCCTCATCTCTTACCATTAAAGATTGACTAGCTCCCGTATCTCTTAAAATTGTGACTTCTTTACCTGCTCCTCCTGATACACATGAGTAACGTTTACTCACACAAGTAAATTATTTAAAGGCATTCTTATCAATCACCTCTTGATCAGGCTGTACAATCTTTTGCTCCTCCTTCGCTTCACTAGGGCTTTCATTTGTCCCTTCAACAAACTCCACTGTCATATCCTGTTTTACCACATCAGCCTTCCCAGTGCTTTGCTTCAACCACCAATACTGTGACTTTACATGGCCGTGTTTATTCCAGTGAAAACATTTGAAACTTTTTATTTCTATTCCACCCTCCTGGATTTCTTTTTAAATCTGAGGTACACTCTCCTTATTATCTCCCATCAGATAACGTTTGCCTCTACCACTTGAGTATTTCTCATGTCCCCAGTTTCTATCCCTCACAGGCTGAAACTGATGTCGGAAACCAAGCTTTGATTTATGAACTCATTCATAATGCTCTGTCATTTATGCTGCTAATCTCGCAGTTTTAACCCTCTCTTCTAGACAAGTCCCCCGGGCCTGACGGGATGTATCCAAGGATTCTATGGGAAGCAAGAGATGAAATTGCAGAGCCGTTGGCAATGATCTTTTCGTCCTCACTGTCAACAGGGGTGGTACCAGGGGATTGGAGAGTGGCGAATGTCGTGCCCCTGTTCAAAAAAGGGACTAGGGATAACCCTGGGAATTACAGGCCAGTTAGTCTTACTTCGGTGGTAGGCAAAGTAATGGAAAGGGTACTGAAGGATAGGATTTCTGAGCATCTGGAAAGACACTGCTTGATTAGGGATAGTCAGCACGGATTTGTGAGGGGTAGGTCTTGCCTTACAAATCTTATTGAATTCTTTGAGGAGGTGACCAAGCATGTGGATGAAGGTAAAGCAGTGGATGTAGTGTACATGGATTTTAGTAAGGCATTTGATAAAGTTCCCCATGGTAGGCTTATGCAGAAAGTAAGGAGGCATGGGATAGTGGGAAATTTGGCCAGTTGGATAACGAACTGGCTAACCGATAGAAGTCAGAGAGTGGTGGTGGATGGCAAATATTCAGCCTGGATCCCAGTTACCAGTGGCGTACCGCAGGGATCAGTTCTGGGTCCTCTGCTGTTTGTGATTTTCATTAATGACTTGGATGAGGGAGTTGAAGGGTGGGTCAGTAAATTTGCAGACGATACGAAGATTGGTGGAGTTGTGGATAGTAAGGAGGGGTGTTGTAGGCTGCAAAGAGACATAGATAGGATGCAGAGCTGGGTTGAGAAGTGGCAGATGGAGGTTAACCCTGAAAAGTGTGAGGTTGTCCATTTTGGAAGGACAAATATGAATGCGGAATACAGGGTTAACGGTAGAGTTCTTGGCAATGTGGAGGAGCAGAGAGATCTTGGGGTCTATGTTCATACATCTTTGAAAGTTGCTACTCAAGTGGATAGAGCTGTGAAGAAGGCCTATGGTGTGCTCGCGTTCATTAACAGAGGGATTGAATTTAAGAGCCGTGAGGTGATGATGCAGCTGTACAAAACTTTGGTAAGGCCACATTTGGAGTACTGTGTACAGTTCTGGTCGCCTCATTTTATGAAGGATGTGGAAGCATTGGAAAAGGTGCAAAGAAGATTTACCAGGATGTTGCCTGGAATGGAGAGTAGGTCTTACGAGGAAAGGTTGAGGGTGCTAGGCCTTTTCTCATTAGAACGGAGAAGGATGATGGGCGACTTGATAGAGGTTTATAAGATGATCAGGGGAATAGATAGAGTAGACAGTCAGAGACTTTTTCCCCGGGTGGAAGAAATCATTACAAGGGGACATAAATTTAAGGTGAAAGGTGGAAGATATAGGAGGGATATCAGAGGTAGGTTCTTTACCCAGAGAGTAGTGGGGGCATGGAATGCACTGCCTGTGGAAGTAGTTGAGTCGGAAACATTAGGGACCTTCAAGCAGCTATTGGATATGTACATGGATTACGGTTAAATGATATAGTGTAGATTTATTTGTTCTCAAGGGCAGCACGGTAGCATTGTGGATAGCACAATTGCTTCACAGCTCCAGGGTCCCAGGTTCGATTCCGGCTTGGGTCACTGACTGTGCGGAGTCTGCACGTCCTCCCCGTGTCTGCGTGGGTTTCCTCCGGGTGCTCCGGTTTCCTCCCACAATCCAAAGATGTGCGGGTTAGGTGAATTGGCCAATGATAAATTGCCCTTAATGTCCAAATTGCCCTTGGTGTTGGGTGAAGGTGTTGAGTTTGGGTAGGGTGCTCTTTCCAAGAGCCGGTGCAGACTCAAAGGGCCGAATGGCCTCCTTCTGCACTGTAAATTCAATGATAATCTATGATTAATCTAGGACAAATGTTCGGCACAACATCGTGGGCCGAAGGGCCTGTTCTGTGCTGTATTTTCTATGTTCTATGTTCTATGTTCTTCCACATGAGTTCTCACCACATCAGGAATTGAATTTTTAATCTCCTTCAAAAGTATAATTTCTCTGAGAGCTTCATACGTTTGGTCTATTTTCAAAGCCCTCATCCACCTATCAAAATTACTCTGTTTGATCCTTTCAAACTCTATGTATGTTTGACCAAATTATTTCCTTAAATTTCTAAACTTTTATCTGTAGGCTTCAGGTACCAATTCATATGCACCTAAGATGGATTTTTTCACCTCCTCATACATCCCAGATACATCCTCCGATCGTAATGCAAACATTTCATTAGTTCTAGCGATCAGCTTTGTTTGAATCAGTAATACACACATGTCCATTGGCCATTTCATTTGTTTTGCTACCTTCTCCAATGAAATTAAAAAACCTTCTACCTCCTTCTCATCAAACCTTGGCACTGCGTGGACAAATTTAAATAGATCCCCAACAAGCCTTCGACAAGACGCTCTTTCTCACTATCCTCATCACTATCATAGAACATAGAACATAGAACAATACAGCGCAGTACAGGCCCTTCGGCCCACGATGTTGCACCGAAACAAAAGCCATCTAACCTACACTATGCCATTATCATCCATATGTTTATCCAATAAACTTTTAAATGCCCTCAATGTTGGCGAGTTCACTACTGTAGCAGGTAGGGCATTCCACGGCCTCACTACTCTTTGCGTAAAGAACCTACCTCTGACCTCTGTCCTATATCTATTACCCCTCAGTTTAAAGTTATGTCCCCTCGTGCCAGCCATATCCATCCGCGGGAGAAGGCTCTCACTGTCCACCCTATCCAACCCCCTGATCATTTTGTATGCCTCTATTAAGTCTCCTCTTAACCTTCTTCTCTCCAACGAAAACAACCTCAAGTCCGTCAGCCTTTCCTCATAAGATTTTCCCTCCATACCAGGCAACATCCTGGTAAATCTCCTCTGCACCCGCTCCAAAGCCTCCACGTCCTTCCTATAATGCGGTGACCAGAACTGTACGCAATACTCCAAATGCGGCCGGACCAGAGTTCTGTACAGCTGCAACATGACCTCCCGACTCCGGAACTCAATCCCTCTACCAATAAAGGCCAACACTCCATAGGCCTTCTTCACAACCCTATCAACCTGGGTGGCAACTTTCAGGGATCTATGTACATGGACACCTAGATCCCTCTGCTCAGCCACACTTTCAAGAACTTTACCATTAGCCAAATATTCCGCATTCCTGTTATTCCTTCCAAAGTGAATCACCTCACACTTCTCGACATTAAACTCCATTTGCCACCTCTCAGCCCAGCTCTGCAGCTTATCTGTATCCCTCTGTAACCTGCTACATCCTTCCACACTATCGACAACACCACCGACTTTAGTATCATCTGCAAATTTACTCACCCACCCTTCTGTGCCTTCCTCTAGGTCATTGATAAAAATGACAAACAGCAACGGCCCCAGAACAGATCCTTGTGGTACTCCACTTGTGACTGTACTCCATTCTGAACATTTCCCATCAACCACCACCCTCTGTCTTCTTTCAGCTAGCCAATTTCTGATCCACATCTCTAAATCACCCAAATGTATCCTCCAATGTACGTTTCCCTTTACGTCCGGCAATTTTAACTGACTGTCATACTTCATGGACATTTTCCGAAGTTCAAACTCTCACTCTCTTTATTTCCCCCCCCCTCTCTCTATTTAACTTTCTCTTTCTTTTTCCCTGAACTGTGTCTCCCTTTCTCTTTCTTTTTGTTCCGCTAGGGATATTCTTTCTGTTTTCCTTTGTTCTCTCTCTTTTTCTTTTTCCTCTCCATCTCTTTCTCTATCACTTTCTTTTTCCGCTTTCTCTCTTTCGTATTCAACTGCTTTAATTCTTTCTCTTTTTCCATTACTTCAATTTGGAACTGAATACTTGCCATTTCCAATGAGTCAAACTGTATCTCAGGCACTTTTAAATGCTTAACCACAGTAATTATTAACTCATCTTTTCGCATTTTGTCAGGTAATGTTAACTGAAATGTGTTTGCCAACTCTAAAAGCATGGTTTTAGTCTCTGTCCGTAAGGTACTGTGTGTAACCGTCTCCACCACCAAAAAATTCAGAGCCTCTGAAAGAGCCATTGTCCACAACACACTCCCTAGTTAAGCTGAAATACCACACCTGAAAAGCAACCACAATATGCTCACCCCTCATTGTCTTTAAGTTCACAAAGCCAATCCAATAAATAGACTTTTATCCCGGACGAGCCCCCAATTTATTATGGGCCAGGGTTTAGAGAACCCCAAAGTGTATCAAAGTGTTCAACTGACCCACAACTTTTAATAGATCGTCGTAATGGGGAGCACACGGGCCTACTGTACTGGTGTGATGCACCAGAGAGCCAAAACACTTTTAAGTTAAAGCAATGTTTATTGATGAAAGCAGGTCACACTTTATAAACCCACAGTAAACATCTTAACAACTATCAACACCAATAAATCCCCTAAAGAATAGAGTACGCTATAAATAACTCTTAATCCTTCTTTGCAGCAACCATAAGACAAAAAGAACCCTCTGTACAGACAGACATCAGGATTAACGTCAATACTGAGAACAGCTGCCACGTTGAAATCACGAAATGGACATTTATAAGCTTGTAGAGATTCATATACATCTTGCTGTGACTGCAGTTTCCAAAATTAAAACGAAACTAAACACACCCTGGAGATGCAAAAGTAGAATTACATACAGCATAGAACATAGAAAATACAGCACAGAACAGGCCCTTCGGCCCACGATGTTGTGCCGAACATTTGTCCTCGATGAATCATAGATTATCATTGAATTTACAGTGCAGTAGGAGGCCATTCGGCCCTTTGAGTCTGCACCGGCTCTTGGAAAGAGCACCCTACCCACACTCAACACCTCCACCCAATACCACGTGCAATTTTGGACACTAAGCGCAATTTATCATGGCCAATCCACCTAACCTGCACATCTTTGGACTGTGGGAGGCAACCGGAGCACCCGGAGGAAACCCACGCAGACACGGGGAGGATGTGCAGACACCGCACAGACAGTGATCCAAGCCGGAATCGAACCAGGGACCCTGGAGCTGTGAAGCAATTGTGTTATCCACAATGCTACCGTGCTGCCCTTAAGAACAAATAAATCTACACTATATCATTTTACCGTAATCCATGCACCTATCCAATAGCTGCTTGAAGGTCCCTAATGTTTCCGACTCAACTACTTCCACAGGCAGTGCATTCCATGCCCCCACTAATCTCTGGGTAAAGAACCTACCTCTGATATGCCTCCTATATCTTCCGCCTTTCACCATAAATGTATGTCCCCTTGTAATGGTTTGTTCCACCCGGGGAAAAAGTCTCTGACTGTCTACTCTATCTATTCCTGATCATCTTATAAACCTCGATCAAGTCGCCCCTCATCCTTCTCCGTTCTAATAAGAAAAGGCCTAGCACCCTCAACCTTTCCTCGTAAGACCTACTCTCCATTCCAGGCAACATCCTGGTAAATCTCCTTTGCACCTTTTCCAAAGCTTCCACATCCTTCCTAAAATGAGGCGGCCAGAACAGTACACAGTACTCCAAATGTGGCCTTACCAAACGTTTGTACAGCTGCATCATCACCTCACGGCTCTTAAATTCAATCCCTCTGTTAATGAACGCGATCACAGCATACGCCTTCTTCACAGCTCTATCCACTTGAGTGGCAACTTTCAAAGATGTATGAATATGGACCCCAAGATCTCTCTGCTCCTCCACATTGCCAAGAACTCTACCGTTAACCCTGTATTCCGCATTCATATTTGTCCTTCCAAAATGGACAACCTCACACTTTTCAGGGTTGAACGCCATCTGCCACTTCTCAACCCAGCTCTGCATCCTATCTATGTCTCTTTGCAGCCTACAACAGCCCTCCTTACTATCCACATCTCCACCAATCTTCGTATCGTCTGCAAATTTACTGACCCACCCTTCAACTCCCTCATCCAAGTCATTAATGAAAATCACAAACAGCAGAGGACCCAGAACTGATCCCTGCGGTACGCCACTGATAACTGGGATCCAGCTGAATATTTGCCATCCACCACCACTCTCTGACTTCTATCAGTTACCCAGTTCGTTATCCAACTGACCAAATTTCCCACGATCCCATGCCTCCTTACTTTCTGCAGAAGCTGACCATGGGGAACCTTATCAAATGCCTTACTAAAATCCATGGACACTACATCCACTGCTTTACCTTCATCCACATGCTTAGCCACCTCCTCAAAGAATTCAATAAGACTTGTAAGGCAAGACCTACCCCTCAAAAATCTGTGCTGACTATCCCTAATCAAGCAGTGTCTTTCCAGATGCTCAGAAATCCTATCCTTCAGTACCCTGTCCATTACTTTGCCTACCACCGAAGTAAGACTAACTGGCCTGTAATTCCCAGGGTTATCCCTAGTCCCTTTTTTGAACAGGGGCACGACATTCGCCACTCTCCAATCCCCTGGTACCACCCCTGTTGACAGTGAGGACGAAAAGATCATTGCCAACGGCTCTGCAATTTCATCTCTTGCTTCCCATAGAATCCTTGGATATATCCGTCAGGCCCGGGGGACTTGTCTATCCTCAGGATTTTCAAAATGCCCAACACATCTTCCTTCCTAACAAGTATTTCCTCGAGCTTACCAATCTGTTTCACACTGTCCTCTCCAACAATATCGCCCCTCTCATTTGCAAATACAGATGAAAGTACTCGTTCAAGACCTCTCCTATCTCTTCAGACTCAATACACAATCTCCCGCTACTGTCCTTGATCGGACCTACCCTCGCTCTCGTCATTCTCATATTTCTCACTTATGTGTAAAAGGCCTTGGGGTTTTCCTTGATCCCACCCGCCAAAGATTGTTCATGCCCTCTCTTAGCTCTCCTAATCCCTTTCTTCAGTTCCCTCCTGGCTATCTTGTATCCCTCCAATGCCCTGTCTGAACCTTGTTTCCTCAGCCTCACAGAAGTCTCGTTTTTCCTCTTAACAAGGCATTCAACCTCTCTTGTCAACCATGGAAAATTAAAGCTGACAGACAGTCCAGCTCCTCCCAAACTCTGCAGTAAGAAACACCGATTTCTTAAAGGTACAGCCATTACAGCTGTTCTATAAAAAAGATCCATTTCTTAAAGGCACTCACACATTACAATCTGTCGTGGGCTACTGGTCGCATGTTTCTAAATGAGAACTCCTTTTTGAAACCACGGTTTTAGAATAAGTAAAGGTGGCTGCTTCGCCCGTTTACACCATTATTGGAGATTAGCAATTGCAAACGATTGTCTTTGCTTATAGCTTGCTGGGGCAACGAATCGTCTGTTGCTTTACTCTGTGTGTTTAGCTGGAATATTTGTGCGATGCAAAGAATCATCCCTTCCAGGATGTAAGAGGCATTGGTTGTTGCTCATTTTGAAACTGCTCAGAAACTTCGAGAAGTCAGCATGTGATCAGGAGAAACTATCATGTCAGCTTAGCAATTGTCCTTTTTGAAACGCATAATAATGAGATGATGCAATTTCATTTCTCTTTTATAGTTCTTGCACATGAATGATTGGCAGAATGGTATCCGATTCAGTGGTGTGACTCTCACATTGATCAGAGCAAATTACTAATTTAACAAAACCCAGTAAAATATCTGCAAGAATCGTCCTCCGCTAAATCATAAATCCTATGCATGATCATTCACTCATGGTTTAAATTTCAATTACATTTAACATTTGATCCAGATACTTATGTTTGCTATCAAACAAGTTAACTCGCGATGTGTGCGTGATTATTGACGACAGAACACATATTTTTAATTTGACCAAGTATGGGACAATTTCGCGTGGCCAATCCTCTACCATGCACATCGTGGGGCTGTTAGGGTGTGCACCACGCAGGCACGGAAAGAATGTGCAAGCGCATTCTCGACCCACAAGGGTCGTCCAAACGACTCTAGAGGAACACACTGTTCTTAGTGTGGGTATGTTGGTGTTGGTAAAATCCATTAATGCTGGAGGAGAAGTGCGTCTAACTTCTCTATATAGTGCATCTCACAGCAGCCAATCCACATTAGCTTTCATAGTATAAGGTGGAGAGGGCAGCACGATGGCGCTATAGTTAGTACTCCTGCCTAACGGCAACGATGTCCCAGGTTCGATTCTGGGTCACAGTCCGTGTGGAGTTTGCACATTCTCCCCGTGTTTGCGTGGGTTTCGCCCCCACATCCCAAAGATGTGCACAGTAGGTGGATTGGCCACGCTAAATTGCCCCTTAAATGGAAAAAATGAATTGGATACTCTAAATTTATGAAAATAAATAGTATCCGGTGGAGGACAATCAGTGCCTCAAGATTTTAGTGGTATTCAATTAGATAATGTTTGATCAGCATTTTAACACTCATGTCCTTTTGGATCAGTACAAATTCAGCCGTTTCAAAACACGTGAGCAACTTATGTTTTTAGACGTTTCAAAAGAGTTTATAGTGTATTATTTCATCGGACCCTAATCTGCAAAGTTGTCCGAAAATAATCCAAAATGAGCTCTTATTTGTTCTAGCATAGCTTAATGCACGGTTCTGTTGACCACGTAACTTCGAGAATCTTCAACGTGACAATGGCCTACAGAGCCCGTCTCCGTAATCCTTACCTCACCAAAATTTGAGCACAGGGAATAGCTACGATCTCCGGACTACACAGATGAACTTCATATAGAACACTGTGCACTGTTGAGGGCGCCGTGTATCTTGGTTAAGCCAACGGCGGAGCAGTGTGCACAAATATGAACTCTTTACTCCTTTAGAATATTTTTGGAACACAGTCTGCATATGCATTGCATGGATCACACTTGGAGGAGTGTGAAAAATTCTGGCGGACATTTCCCTTATTTAGACCACACGTGCAGCATTTGGCTTCCATATATCTTGCTAAAACGCACTGGGAGTGCTGTAAAGTCTACTGTTCTATTCTGACCTTGGCGGCTAAGACATACTTACAGCAGTGTACACAGTTCTGTTCTCCGTTTTATTTGTTACACCTCATTTAGAGCACTTGGATTGCTCAAGCCTCCAATTCTAACTGAGCACGGCTCTGGTTTCCACATATTTTTTCTGGTACGCATTGGAAGCACTGAGCGCAGCATTTTACTCCCCAAACATTCTTCAGAACACGTAGCGAGACCTGTGCACAATAATTGTCTCCATGTCCCTTTGTTATACCTCGCCTATAACGCTTTACATGGGGCTAATCTCAAATAATCTTAATCCGACGACAGTTAGGTGGTCGGGCATCCTGAATCACACCTTCAGTCGTCTATTGCTTGCTGATTTCCAGTTGAAATTTCAGGATTTACAACGATAGAGCAAAGGTCCAGGTAAGGGTATTGGAATTACATGGGAAATGCGTCGGGTTTCACAAGTTCTGAAAGACCAAACTTTCTCTAAAATTGGGTTATGTCCTACTTGGAGACATATCTTGTCCTCTGACAAAAGCTAATACATGTTTTGCTTGATGGTGTAGACCCCATACCCCTATTCTACTGCTACCCTAACAATGTGAATGAATTTCACTTCATTGACAATAATAATCCATACTCTTTATTATTGTCACAAGTAGGCTTACATTAACACTGAAAAAAAGTTACTGTGAAAATCACACCGTCCCTGACTAATTTCTCATTCAGACCCGTGTGTCGTCATATTGATAGGGAGAAAGGCGATGTCAGAAAATAACATCGAAATATGAAATCCCGTGGTCCTCAAACGCATTATTTGTCCATGCAGATTGGAGGGCCGTAACAAGGAGATGTAGAATTCAGTCACAGAGATACTAAAATATTAATCAACAAGTATAGCAAGATTTATAAATTGATGGTGGGTGTTGCCTGTGGCATTGAGAACATATTTCATGGTTTGGTCTGCGGCAACAGGCAAGACAACTAACAGATCGACCTAAATCCGAACTGATTTCGCATCCTAACTGATGTATGTGTGGGTGTTTGTGGTGAGGATGTCTGTGTGTCATGTTGTGTGTGAATGTGTGTGTGCTTATTTGTGCGCTGTGTATGGTGGTGATTAGTGTGCATATGATTCTGGTGTGCATATGACTCTGGTGTGCATGAGTGTGTGGTGTGTGTGTATCACTGTATGGTGCATGTGTGCGTGTGAGACACAGTGAGTGTGTGATATGTGTGGTTCGGAAAACTTAACCGAGACAGAGAATTGGACAATATTTAATTGAATCCTAAGCAGCTCTTAACTGTTTCATATCCAGGGTTTTGTCATTCGACGCACCTTGTTTCAGGATATCAGACAGGATTAAAGCTGTTGGCACGGCAGTTGTACTTCAGAGGCAAATATTTAATGGAGGGCCAGTAAATTGGAATTAGAAATGTTTTTCAATCTGTCCTGATGAATTAGTCATGGTTAGAAGAAAATTGAATAGAAAGCAGGGAAGGAAGGTGGAGAAGGAGGGAGGACGTTCGTGTGATGAGAAAACAAGAGGAGTGTGAGTGAAATGGTGAGAAGAAATAGATAAGAAGGGAGACCACTGGACAGAGCAGGGTGTGAGTGCGGCACGTAATTAGAGATAGAAAATATAGATAAATGGGAAGGGCGATGGAGAGAAATATTTGGAGGGAGGGGCCATCGTCCACAAAGGTGGCGAGCCTAACTGTGTGTGCGATAATTAACAACACAACAGAGTTCATATAAAGAGCTTTGATACTCAGTGATTTAGTTGCGACTGCGAGGAGCACGGTGGAATATGATTAACGCTCTGCTTCTGCTGTTTGGAATCCTGCTGGTTGTACAGTCCATTACGTCCGAAGAAAGTGTGGTGGCAAGTTTTAGATATGGAGGTTAGCCCATAGTTGGTCCATTTAATTAGCAAAAGTGGGAATACATTCCAGAGAACCTAGAAAAGGCCACTGAGCCAACGTGCCACTCAATTGTAGTATTTCTGATATGTGTTAATGCTCCAACAAACTGCCACAAACACATTATCAGAATCTATTTTTCCCATGAAGAACGCTATCAATCTCAGTCTTCGTCATCAAACTGAATCACCAAGTTTGCTTTACTTATGCAGGCTATGCGATTGCTCGTTAAGTATCTAGCCCGTTCGTAGGATAGCACGGTGGCACAAGTGGTTAGCACGGTTGCCACATGGCGCCGAGGTCCCAAGTTAGATCCCGGCTCTGGTTCACTGTCCGTTTGGAGTTTGTACATTCTTCCCGTGTTTGCGTGGGTTTCGCCCCCACAACACAACAGATGTGCAGGATAGGTGGATCAGCCATGCTAAATTGCTACTTAATTGGAAAACATTAATTTGATACTGTAAATTTAGAAACAAAAAGTATCTTCGCGTTTTGCATCATATTCGCCATCTAACGCTCCGTGGCCTGTGATGTGTTTCATTATTATTTTACATCCCCCCCCCCCACCCAACCCCCCCCCCCCCCCACACACACATCCCGCAGAGGTCTTCTCTTTGCATTTCACTGTAATCGCCTCATGCCTGACAAACCTTAGAGAAATACATATCCCTCCAATTCTGCTCTGATGATCTTGTGTTCCACAGTATCAGTGTCCCAGCCATTGGATGGCACATTCTGTTGCCTGCCCCCTTAGCGTCACGATTCTGTCCAGTTCGTTACTCTGTATCCGATGTTTATATTGTTTAAATGCGACGTTTGCGCCATTATTTTGCAGCCTGCGCTTACATGTGTGTGCAGATTTAAATATGCCATCGAAAGTGCATCCGTGCATTTAAAATGTAATATAAGCATCAGTTTATTGTTGCGTTGTAGTGACGTCTTCATAAGGACTGGAAGAACCATTCCTGGAACTATGTACACGCTGATGGTCTCCAACCCTTTGGTTGTCCCACACTTGGAGCGCTCTGCACAGTCCTCTCTCCATATCAATTGCATAGCCGACCCTAGGATCAGTATGCGCCATTCTGGTCTCGAAATCACTTGGATAAACCACATGTGGAATACTTCACAGTTAAGGGCTCCATGCCTATTGGTTAGTCAGAGATGATGTTAGACCTCGTGTTAGACCAATGTCACAATAATTCTAATCTCTGCATCCCGCTATTAATCTACACTTCAACACTGCAGACAATTTGGTCTGTCATTTATACCTTGATTGGAGCATTATGTACAGATGTAGTCTCCGCACACTCCGGTTATTCGACACTTGGGGCGCTGTGCACTATTCTGGTCTTCAGATTCTTTAGTTAGAAGACACATGGTGTCTATGCCTTGCCAAGGCCTTCGTGTTCTTTGCAAGACCACACTGCATGGCGCACAATATGGAGATATACGTGTTAGTGTAAGGGGTAATCAATATTGAGCGAGAAATATAATGTATGGTTTAATGAAAGCCGTGACTCCTAATGAGGGTCATCAACAGACGAATCACTTCTGGGTTTCAGGTATGAATTACGGATGCGGCAGAATTCGAGGAGGGACCTGTAGACGAAGTCTCTGTCGCAGAAACGAGGGTTTGATACGGAACATGTGCCATTTGGGATATAGTTGCTGCGTGGTGAAACGCATCATTAAAGGGGGGACAATCAGGGGCTCATCATCGCCTGTGACTCCAGCACCAGTGCCAATGCCCACAACTCCAGCACCAATCACACTAATTGTCCGGGCCCTGTAATCCATGACCCGCTGAATTTGGAATCATGTGAATAAAATTGGTTTTACTGGTCACTGTAACCTGTCCCTGTCTCATTTCTCATTCAGTGAGGGCATCAGAGGGAGAGGAAGTGAGAAAACAGGAGAGAGAACTATCGGATTTGAGCTTCAATATTGCATTCCCTTCAGAAACATAAGACAGAGAATTTGCACCAGATCATTCATCACAATCCATTGGCATTTCCTGTAGCCCTGGTGTTGATATCAAAATATGAATTGGGTAGGAATTTTCCCCTGAGGTATCACCATTAATGCATGGCATCAGGTCAAACTTGGGCAAGAAAATGTTTCCTTCTGGTACCCTAACTAATACCCAAAATCAGCATGAGCCTGTACATCTCTATTCGGGAGTTGTACTGAGGGTAGCAAGTGCTCTGGATAGGGGCGAAGGGTGCTATTGAGTCGCTCGAACCACCACTGAGCCAACTGACGGACACATCTAAAATCTGAGTCTGCGGAAGTGCATGAGCAATAAAACAAGAGGGAAACGCCGACACACTCTCATTTTCAGTAATTTACATGTCTCGGACGTATCCTATTCACCACAGTGATGGTGGCAGTGATACCCTTAGACTAGTGTTAGGAGAAAATGCAGGCAACACATTGCATCCTCTGAGAAAACATAATCGATAAGCAGAATTGGGAATGTTAATAATTTGTCAGCATTCTCGGAATAAGTTAATATGTTAATTAAATATTCTTAATCTGTAATCACGGGTATTATTCACAGAATGCAGCAGTTAACTTACGCACAATAAAATCTCATGACAACTATTTTGTCAAACAATTTTGAAATTGAGATATAGAGAATTAACCTACAGGCACGGGAAGAATGTACAAGCTCAGCACGGACAGTGACAAGAGGCCGGGATCGAACCAAAGTTCTCCACCCTATGAGGCAGCAGTACTTGGGGAACACACTGTTCTTAGTGTTGGGTATGTCGGTACAATCTATTAATGCTGAAGGGGAAGTGCGTCTAACTTCTCTGTATATAGGTTAGTGCATCTCACAACCGCTAATCCACATTAGCTTTCATGGGATCAGGTGGTGAGGGCAGCACGGTAGCATTGTGGATAGCACAATTGCTTCACAGCTCCAGGCTCCCAGGTTCGATTCCGGCTTGGGTCACTGTCTGTGCGGAGTCTGCACATCCTCCCCGTGTGTCCGTGGGTTTCCTTCGGGTGCTCCGGTTTCCTCCCACAGTCCAAAGATGTGCAGGTTAGGTGGATTGGCCATGATAAATTGCCCTTAGTGTCCAAAATGCCCTTAGTGTTGGGTGGGGTTACTGGGGTATGGGGATAGGGTGAAGGTGTTGACTTTGGGTAGGGTGCTCTTTCCAAGAGCCGGTGCAGACTCGATGGGCTGAATGGCCTCCTTCTGCACTGTAAATTCTATGATAATTTATGATCCTGCCTAACGGCGCCGATTTCCCAGGTTCGATCTTGGGTCACTGTCCGTGTGGAGTTTGCGCATTCTCCCCGTGTTTCCGTGGGTTTCGCCCCCACAATCCAAAGATATGCGGAGTAGGTGGATTCGCCACGCTAACTTGCCCCTTAATTGGAAAAAATGAGTTGGTACACTAAATTTATAATCGAAAAATAGTATCAGTTGGAGGACAATCAGGGCCTCAAGATTTTATTGGCATTAAATTAGATAATGTTTGATCATAGAAATCATAGCATTCACAGTTCACAAGGAAGCCATTCGGGCCATCGAGTCTGCACCGGTTCTTAGAAAGAGCACCCCACTTAAGCCCACACAACCACCCTATTCCCCTAACCCCACCTAACCTAAGGGCAATATAGCATGGCCAAACCATCTAACCCTGCACATCTTTGGACTGTGGGAGGAAACCGGAGCACCCGGAGGAATCCCACGCAGACACGGGGAGAACGTGCAGACTCCGCACAGACAGGGACCGAAGCCGGGAATCGAAGCGGGGACCCTGGAGCTGTGAAGCAACTGTGCTAATCAGTAATCTACCGTGTTGCCCCTGATCGTAATTTTAACGCCAATATCCTTTTGGATCTGTACAACACCAGCACCATTCAAACTACACTAGAAACTTTTGTTTTTAGACGTCTCAAAAGAGTGTATGGTGTATTATTTCATCGGACAATAACCCGCAAAGTTGTCCGAAAATAATACAAAATGTGCTCTTCTTTGTTCTAGCATAGTTTAATGCACAGTTCTGTTTAGCGCGTAACTTCAAGAGACTTCAATCTGGGAATGGCCTGCAGATCCAGCCTCTATAAAACATACCTATCCATAATTTGAGCACAGGGAATAGCTACGATCTCCGGATTACTCAGATGAACTTCGTATAGAACACTGTGCACTGTTACGGCCGCCGTTTATCTTGGTCAAACCAAAGGTGGAGCAGTGTGCACAAATATGAATACTTTACTCCTTCTTTAGAATATATTTGAACACAGTCTGCATATGCATTGCATGGACCACGCTTGGAGAGTGTGAAAACTTATGGCCGACATTTCCCTTGTTTAGACCACATGTGCACAATTCTACACAACGTTCGCTTCCATATACCTTGATTAGAATCCACTGGGAGCTCTGTAAATAGTTCTGCTCTACGTTTGACCTTGGCTAAGACATACTTACAGCAGTGTACACAGTTCCTTTCTCCGTGTCCTTTATTAGATCAGATTTGGAGCACTTGGATTGCTCAAGCCTCCAATCCTTACTCAGCACAGCTGGGTTATCTGGTAATTTATCTGGTACGCGTCGGAAACACTGTTCGCAGCATTTGTCTCCACATACATTCTTCAGATCACGGTGCGGGAACTGTGCACAATTATTGTCTCCATATCCCTTTGTTAGACTTCACCTAGAACGCTATACACGGGATTATCCCAAAGAATCTTCATCGGACGACAGTTTGATGTTCGGGCATCCTGAATAACACCTTCAATCGTCTATTGCTTTCTGATTTCCAGTTGTAATCTCAGGATTTACAACGACAGAGCAAAATGCGGGTAAGGATATTGGAATTACATGGGAAATGCTTCCGGTTTCACAAGTGCTGAAAGACCAAACTTTCTCTAAAATCGGGTTCGTGGCATTGAGAACATATTTCACGGGTTTGGTCTGCGGCAACAGGCAAGACCACTAACTGATCAGCCTACCCCCAACTGATTTCACTCGCACCAATGTGCAGGCCACTGATGCGTGGCTACATAGCAGTGTTATTAGAAATGAGATACCCACAGATCTTGCGAAGATAAAGTCTTGTCTCCGCACTGAGGACACAATCTATTGTTCTGTGTGACACAATTTGTTCAACGCGATATATGAATGAACATTTATAGTTCAATTCTCGCCATACATGATGCGCTGTCTGCCATGGGAAGCAGCAGAAGTGTATACCAGCACAAGCTTAAACCACATGGCCTGGCATAGCCCTGACTCTATCATGACCAGCAAGCCAAGTATTCAGGCAGGATGCGACGCCAAACATACATTATAAGATATGAAAGCCAAACATGGTGCAGCTAGGATAAAGCACGGCATGCATGTAGTGTGTCGGATTAAATAAACGCTCTGCAACTTGTTGACACCGTTTGGGCTGTATAATTGGAAGGAAACGGAAAAGAACTCTGCAGCCATGCCTACCTAAATGCTGATGGAGCCTTGCACGTCTGTGAAAATATCAAGGCATTTGTAACTATCTTCAGCCAGAAGTGTTGAGTCGACCTTACACGTACGTCTCTTCCTGAAAATCCCCGAATCACGGATGCTCAATCTTAGTCAGTGCCATTCGCTCCTACTGAACACATTGGAAAAAGAAATACAGGCTGTAACGCAGAAAACATATGTATATCGTCTACAAACAGACCAGCGAGCTGCTGTTTCAGATTCATTTTTAAAAATAACTTCAGAGTATCTAATTCATTTTTTCCAATTAACGGGCAATTAGCGTGGCCAATCCACCTACCATGGAAATCTTTTGGGTAGTGGGGACAAAACCCACGCCGACACGGGGAGAATGTGCCAACTCCACACAGACAGTGACCCAAGGCCGGGATCGAACCTGGGACCTCGGCGCCGTGAGCCTGCAGGGCTAACCGATTGCGCCACCGTGCTGCCCTATGTTTCACATTCATAAACAACTCATTGCTCACACCTTAATCGTGTGGCTGAAGTATTTTTTGTACCATAACCAGGTCTTTATGGCCTTTTGATAATAGTTACACGAGTTGGAAGGTTTACAAGTGGTCTATGTACTGACTATCCACTTACTGATCCACAGCCTTAATCAGACAGGATGGCGACTGGGGACAGGGCAGTTACATCTCAGAGGGAAATAGTTAACCAAGAAAAAGCGGCATAAGAGGATAAGCAGTTAGCCATCTGCATATATGGATGAGGAAGACTAAGAGACACATGGATATATAATGGTCAGAGCGGGCCCGAGGCGGTGGTAAGATAACTCTGGGAATATGCGTTTTCAGAGAGAATGTGTATATGTGTGTGTGCGTGTTCGTGGTAAGGGTGTCTGTGTGTCGTATTGTGTGTGAATGTGTGTGTGCTTGTTTGTACGCTGTGTATGGTGATGAGTAGTGGGCATATGACTCTTGACTGCATGAGTGTGTGGTGTGTGTGTATGACTGTATTGAGCGTGTGAGATAGAGTGTGTGTGTGATATGTGTGGTTCGGAATACTTAATGGAGACAGGGAATTGGACAGTATTTAATTGAATCCTAAGCAGTTCTTAACTGTTTCATATCCAGGGTTATGTCATTCAACGCACATTGTTTCAGGATATCAGACTGGATTCTAGCTGTTGGCAGGGCAGTTGTACTTCAGAGGCAAATATTTCATGCTGCGCCAGTAACCTGGAATTAGAAAAGTTTTTCCATCTGTGCTGATGAATTAGTCATGGTTAGAAGAAAACTGAAGAGAACGCAGGGAAGGAAAATGCAGAAGGAGGGAGGACGTTCTGGTGATGAGGAAACAAGAGGAGTGTGAGTGAAATGGTGAGAAGAAATAGATACGAAGGGCGACCACTGGACAGAGTAGGGCAACAGTGAGGCACGTATTTAGAGATAGAAAATGTGGATAAATGGGAGGAGAGATGGAGAGAGATATTTGGAGCGTGGGGTCACTGTCCACAGAGGCGGCGAGCCTAACTGTGTGTGTGATAATTAACAACAAAACAGAGTTCATATAAAGAGCGTTGATACTCAGTAATTTCATTGCGACTGCGATGAGCACAGTGGAATATGATTAACGCTCTGCTTCTGCTGTTTGGAATCCTGCTGGTTGCACAGTCCGCTATTTCCGAAGAAAGTGTGCTGGCAGGTTATAGATATGGAGATTAGTCCATAATTGGTCCATTTAATTAGTAAAAGGAAAATACATTATCTGAATTTATTTTTTCCATGAAGAGCGCTATAAATCTCAGTCTTTGCCATAAAACTGAACCATCGTGTTTGCTTTACTTATGCAGGCTATGCTATTGCTTTTTATAAGGCAGCACAGTGGCGCAAGTGGTTAGCACGGTTGCCTCATGGCGCCGAAGTCCCAGGTCAGATCCCGGCTTTGGTTCACTTGCCGTGTAGAGTTTGCACATTCTCCCCGTGTTTGCGTGGGTTTCGCCCCCACAATCCAAAAGATGTGCAGGATAGGTAGATTGGCCATGCTAAATTGCTACTTAATTCGTAAACATGAATTGGATGCTGTAAATTTATTTTTTAAAGTATCTTCCCGTTTTGCATCATATACCCCATCGAACGCTTCGTAGTCTGTGATATATTTCATTATTGCTTAACATCCACCCCACCCCACCGCCCCCCCCCCCCACCCCCCACACACCCATCCCGTAGACGTCTTCTCTTTGCATATCACCGTAATCTTCTTTTGCCTGACAAACCTTAGAGAAATGCATATCCTTCCAATTCTGCTCTGATGGCCTTGTATTCCACAGTTTCAGTGTCACAGCCATTGGATGGCACCTTCTGTTGACTGGCACCTTAGCGCCACGTTTCTATCCAGTTCGTTACTCTGTATCCGACGTTTATATTGTTTAAATACGGCGTTTGCGCCATTATTTTGTAGCCTGCCCTTACATATCTGTGTATGTAGCTTCAAAAATCTCCTCCAAAGCATCTCAGTGCATTTAAAATGTAATATAAGCATCCGTTTATTGTTGTGTTATAGTCTAGTCTTAATACGGACTGGAAGAACCATACCTGGAACTATGTACACGCTGCTGATCTCCAACCCTTTGGTTGTCCCACACTTGGAGCACTGTGCACATCCACTTTCCATATCAATTGGATAGCCGACACTCGGATCAGTGTGCACAATTGTGGTCTCCAAATCGCTTGGTTAGACCACATGTGGAACACTGCACAGTTAAGGGCTCCATCTCTATTGGTTAGTCCAGAGATGATGCACTATGTACTGTTCTGGTCACTACATTACCACACCTGGATCTGTGTGTATAATTCTGGTTCCCGAGTCCTCGTGTTATACCAAAGTCACAGTAATTCTAATGCCTGCATCCCTCTATTAATCCAAACTTTAGCACTGTACACGATTTTGGTCTCTCACTTAGACGTCAATTGGAGCATTATGCACAGGACCAGTCTCCGCACCCTCCGGTTATTCGACGCTTGGGGCGCTGTGCACTATTATGGTCTCCAGATCCTCCAGTTAGACGACACACGGTGTACATGCCACTGAATGGCCTTCGTGTTCCTTTCAAGACCACGCTGAATGACGCACAATATGTATTTACACGTGTTAGTGTAAGGGGAAATCAATATTGAGGGACCAGTATAATGTATGGTTGAATGAAAGCCGAGACTACGAATGTGGATCATGAACAGGCGATTCACTTCAGGGTTTCAGGTATAAGAAACGGATGCGCCAGAAATCCACCAGGGACCTGTAGAATAATCTTCTGTCGCACAAACGAGGGTTGGATACGGGGCAAGTGCTATTTCAGGTATACGTGCTGCGAGGAAACGCGTCATTAAAGAGCTCAATGGCTCATCATCGCCTGAACCTCCAGCACCAGTGTGAAGGCCCACGACTCCAGCACCAATTTGACGTCACAGTAATTGTCTGGGTCCTGTAATCGGTGACCCGCTACACTGGGGAAATCACGTGAATAAAATTAGTTTTATTGATCACTGCAATCTGTTCTTGTCTCATTTCTCATTCAGTCAGGGCATCAGGGGGAGAGGAAGTGAAAAAATAGCAGGGTCAACTGTCGGATTTGAGCTTCAATATTGCATTCCCCACAGAAACATAAGACAGTGAGATTGCACCAGATGACCCATCACCATCCATTGGCACTTCCTATTGCGCTGGTGTTGATAACGAAATATGAAGGCAGGTAGGAATTCCCCCCCTGAGTTATCAGCATTAATGCATGGCATCAGGTCAAGCTGGGGCAAGAAAATATTTCCTTCTGATTAGCAACTGGTACTCTAAATCAGCATGAGCCGGTACATCTCTATTCGGGAGTTGCAGTGAGTGTAGCAAGTGCTCTGGATTGGGGCGAAGGGTGCTATTGAGTCGCTCGTACCACCACTGAACCAACTGACGGAAACATCAAAAGTCTGAGTCTGCGGAAGTGCATGAGGAATAAGACAAGAGAGAAACTCGGACACGCTCTCATTTTCAGTAATTTACTTGACTTCGAGGCATCTTGTTCATCACAGTAATCGTGGCAGTGATAACCATACACTGCGTGTGAGGTGTGGAGAAATTGCAGGCAACATATTGCATCCTCTGAGAAAACAGAATCGATAAGCACAATTGGGAACGTTAATAATTTGTCAGCATCTCGGAACAAATTAATATGTTAAGTAATTATTATTAAACTGTAATCACGGGTATTATTCACAAAATGCAGCAGTTAACTTCCGCACAACAAAATCCCATGACAACAATCGTGTCAAATAATTGTAAAATAGAGATATAGAGAATGCCCGATGCGGAGGCGGAGATTGTGTGTGATCAGAATGCTGGTCGAACAGCAGAGATAGGATATTGTAATTTGTCTTGTCTCTGAACGTTGAAGCTTTGAATTCAGAAAGTCAGGATCAAAACGACCTGAAAGAATAACTCAGAACACGAGGCACCGGGATAGGACGTGGAATCGTGCTGGCGAGTTAGGAGTGCTGAAGCCGTACGGATAGACCAGACTACGCAGTTTCAAGGTGAGGAGGCAGAACCGCGCTGGCGAGCTGTGTCTAGCTGGAGCCGGACAGGGCGGACAGACCCCCAGATAATTAGAGTTGCAGAGCAGTGCTGGCAGGATTTCTTTGTTTAAGCCGTGGGCTGGCTACAGACAGGGCGCGCAGCTGTCCACACGCTGGTGAGCTGTGCCGAACAGCTCCGTGATAGAACACCATCAGGAAATGAGGAAGACAGTAATATGAATCAACAATGGGGAGCCGAGTGCTCTATCACGGGGTTTATAACTGACTAACACCCCAGAATTTAGTTAAACCTGCAGAATAGTAGAAGTAAGGAATCAAATGGTTTTGGCATGTACTAAAATGCGACTGCTAGACATTTTGGCAAACAAAACAAGATTAGCTGGAGGTGAATGGTGCCCTGGGATGTGTAGAAGTTGCCACGGATATTCACAGTATATCTTTGAAAGGCTTTTGAAAGATGATCAGAAAGGAAACGTGAGTTGGAGAAAGATGGCCGCCAGTGCAGATCTGTGAGCCTTGCGCTAAGACATAAGACCATAAGACATAGGAGCAGAATAAGCCCATTCGGCCCGTCGAGTCTGCTCCGCCATTCAATCATGGCTGACATTTCTCATCTCCTTTCTCCTGCCTTCATCCTGTGGCCCCGATCTCCTTATTGTCTGCAGGAATAATGCCAAATGATTGGCGGATAGCAAATGTTGTCCCCTTGTTCCAGAAGTGGAATAGAGACAACCCCGGTACCTATAGACCAGTGAGCCTTGCTCATGTTGTGGGACAAATCTTGGAAAGGTTTATAAGCGATAGGATTTATAATCATCCAGAAAGAAATAATTTGACTAGGGATAGTCAACACGGTTTTGTGAAGGGTAGGTCGTGCCTCACAAACCTTATTGAGTTATTTAAGAAGGTGACCAAACAGGTGGACGAGGGTAAAGCAGTTGATGTGGTGTATCTGGATTTCATTAAAGCATTTGATAAGGTTCACACGGTAGGCTATTGAAGAAAATACGGAGGCATGGGATTCAGGATGATTTAGCAGTTTGGATCAGAAATTGGCGAGCTGTAAGAAGACAGAGGCTGGTGGTTGAAGGGAAATGTTCAGCCTGGAGTTCAGTTACTAGTGGTGTCAAAAAAGGATCTGTTTTGGGGCCACTGCTGTTTGGCATTTTTAATAAATGACTTGGGGGAGGGCGTAGAAGGATGTGTGAGTAAATTTGCAGATGACACTAAAGTCGGTGGAGTTGTGGACAGTGCGGAAGAATGTTTCAGGTTACAGAGGGGCATAGATAAGCTGGCAAGCTGGGCTGAGAGGTGGCAAATGGAGTTGAAGGTGTGCGGTGATTCGTTTTGGAAGGAGTAACAGGAATACAGATTACTGGGCTAATGGTAAGATTCTTGGTAGTGTGGCTGAGCAGAGAGATCTCGGTGCCCATGTACATAGATCCCTGAAAGTGGCCACCCAGGTTATAGGGTTGTTAAGGCGTACGGTGTGTTAGCTTTTATTGGTCGAGTGGTTGAGTTTCGGAGCCATGAGGTCATGTTGCAGCTGTACAAAACTCTGGTGCGGCCGCATTTGGAGTATTGCGTGCAGTTCTGGTCGCCGCATTATAGGAAGGATGTGGAAGCATTGGAAAAGGTGCAGAGGAGATTTACCAGATTGTTGCCCGGTATGGAGGGAAGATCTTATGAGGAAAGGCTGAGGGACTTGAGGCTGTTTTCGTTAGAGAGAAGAATGTTAAGAGGCCACTTAATTGAGGCATACAAGATGACCAGTGGATTAGATAGGTTGGACAGTGAGAGCCTTTTTCCTCGGATGGTGATGTCTAGCACGAAGGGACATAGCTTTAAATTGATGGGAGATAGAAATAGGACAGATATCAGAGGTAGGTTCTTTACTCAGAGAGCAGTTAGGGCATGAAATGCCCTACCTGCAACAGTAGTGGACTCCCCAACATTAAGGGCATTTAAATGGTCATTGGATAAACATATGGATGATAAGGGAATAATGTAGATTGGCTTTGGATTGGTTTCACAGGTCGGCGCAGCATCGAGGGCCGAAGGGCCTGTACTGCGCTGTAATGTTCTATGCTCTATGTTCTATGATAAATAACCTATCTACCTCTGTCTTTAGAACCCTGTGATTTGGCCTCCACAGCCTTCTGTGGCAAAGTGTTCCACAGATTCACCACTCTCTGGCTGAAGAGATTCCTCCTCATCTTTGTTTTAAAGGATCATCGCTTCAGTCTGAGATTGTGTCATCTGCTTCTAGTTTTTCCTACACGTGGCAACGTCCGCTCCATATCTACACTATCCAAGCCTCGCAGTACCCTGTACGCATCTATAAGACACCCCCCCCCCCCCATTCATCTAAACACCAACGAGTACAAACCCAGAGTCCGCAACCGTTCCTCATAATGCAAGCTCTTAATTCCACGGATCAGTTTATGAACCTCCTCTGGAGCCTTTCCAAGGCCAGTACATCCTTCCTTAGGTACGCGGCCGAAAACTGCTCACAATGCTCCAAATGGGATCTGACCCGAGCCATATATAGCCTCAGAAATACAACCCTGGTCTTGTATTCTGATCCTCTCGGCATGAATGCTAACATTGAATTTGCCTTCCTTACTGCCCACTGAATCTGCACGTTATCCTTAAGAGAATCGTGAACAAGGAATCCTAAGTCCCTTCGTGCTTCTGATTTCCTCAGCATTTCCCCGTTTAGAAAATTGTCCATGCCTCAATTTGTCCTTCCGAAGTGCATAACCTCACACCTTTTCCCATTGTATTCCATCTGCCACTTCTTTGCCCATTCACCGAGCCTGTTCAAGCCCTTGTGCAGGCCGCATGCTTTCTCAATACTACCTGTACCTCACAGAGTTTTGTATCGTCTGAAAACTTAACAACAGTGCCTTCAGTTCCTTGTTCCAGATCATTAATGCATATTGTGAAAAGTTGTCGCCCCAGAGCCGACCAATGATGCACACCACTAGTAACCGGCCGCCAGCCTGAAAAAGACCCCTTTATCCCTACTCTCTGCCTTCTGCCAGTCAGCCAATCCTCTGCCCGTGCCAGGATCTTACCTTCACACCATGAGCTTTTAACTTATTTCACAGTCTCCTAAGCGGCTCCTTGTCAAAGGCCTTCTGGAAATCGAAATAAACCTCGACAACTAGTTCTCCTTTGTCTAACTTCCTTGATACTCTCTCAAAGAACAATAACAGGTTTGTCAGACATGTTCTTCCTTTGATGAAGACGTGCTGACTCAATCCTATTTTATCATGCAATTCCAAATACTCCACGATTTGAACTTTAACGATGGACTCTAAAATATTACCAATGACTGAAGTCAGGCTAACCAGCCTATAATATCCCATCTTTTGCCTCCCACCCAGCTGAAACAGCGGTGTTCTATTAGCCACTTTACAGTCCTCTTGGACTCTTCCTGCCTCAGTGATTCCTGAAAGTTCACCACGAATGCCGCCACAATCTCCTTAGCTATCTCATTTAGAACCATGTAGTGTAGTCCATCCGATCCAGGTGACTTATCCAACTTCAGACCTTTCAGTTTCCCCAGTACCTTCTCCATAATGATGACCACTACAGTCACCTCTGCCCACTGATTCCACTGGAACTCTGGCATCCCACTGGTGTCTTCCACCGTGGAGACTGATGTAAAGTTAATATTCAGTTCCTCAGCCATTTCTTTGTTTCCTATTATTCCTTCTCCAGCCACAAATTCCAGTGGTCCAATGTCTATTGGTGCCTCTCTCTTATCTTTAATATTTTGAAAACAACTCTTCCTATCTTCCTTTACATTACTCGCTAGCTTTGAGTCTAACTTCATCTGTTCCCCCCATATTGTTTTTTTAGTTGTCATATGCTAGCTTTTAAGGCCTTCCCAGTCCTCTGGTTTACCACAAATTCTCGCTATTTTCTATGCTTTTTCTGTTGCCTTAATGACGTCCTTGACTCCCCTCATCAACCATGGATGCCCTGTCCTTCACTTACCATGTTTACTCGTCCTTGGGATGAATTTCTGTTGTGCCTCCCGAATAACCCCCAAAACATCCCGCCATTACTGGTCTACTGTCGTCCCTGCTAGGATCCTTTTCCAATCAACTCTGGCCAAATCCTCCCTCCTGTCTTTGTAGTTATTCTTATTAAATTGTAAAACCTTTACATCTGATTGCAGTGTCTCCTTCTGAAGCAGCAGCGTAAAGGCTATCATATTGTGGTCACTGCTTCCTCACGATTCCTACACCTTAAGTTCCCTAATCAATTCTCCCTAATTAAACATCGCCAAATCGTGAATTGTCTGTTCCCTTGTCGGCTCTGTCACAAATTGCTCCAAACAAAATCTCTTAGACATTCCACAAATTCATTTTATTGGAATCCTCTACCAAACTGATTTTCCCAGTCCACCAGAATATTGAAATCCTTCATGATAATTGTAATCTTGCCATTTTTACATGCATTTTGTTCTTGTTCATCGTGGGACTTAAGCAAGGCCAACTTAAACAAGGCCCACCTCAAGAGTGTACTGCCAAACTTGCACCAGCACATCTCCTGTCCCACCAGGGCTGATAACACGTTTGACCACTGATACTAAAAAAATCAATGGCGCTTAGCGTTCCACCCCCTGAGTGCAGTTTGGGAAATCAGACCATAAAACGGTGCTCCTTTTCCCGGGATGCAAGCAGCAACTCAATCGGGATAATCCAGCTAAGATGGTCGTGCAGTGCTGGTCCGAGGAAGCAGTGGAGCTCCTAGGTGACTGCTTAGACACAGTGGACTGGTCCATATTTAAGAACTTGGCGATCAACCTAAATGAATAGGCCACCAGCGGTACAGACTTCAGCAGCAAATGTGTGGACAACTGTAGGCCGAAGGAAGCAGTACATAAGTTCCCCAAACGGAAGCCATGGCTAAATCGCGAGATTGACTCCCTATTGAAAGACAAGTCAAAGGACCCTGGCTTGTACAATAAATCCATGTATGACTTTCGCAATGGCATCCGAGAAGCCAAGAGAGAATTCCAAAACAAGCTGGAGTCACAGACATATTCCCGGCGGTTATGGCAAGGCCAAAACAACATAACGGACTACAGAGCGAAGCCAATCAATATCTCCGGCAGCAGCGCACCCCTTCCCCAATGAACGCAATGCATTCCATGCTCGGTTCGAGCAGGAAACCAACACTCCGCTGTCGAGTGCCCCAGCAGCCCATAACTCACCTATGCCCACCATCACAGCTTCCGAAGTCAGATCGGCCTTCCTGAAAGTGAACACTCGGAAGCCGACGGGCCCGAACGGGATCCCTGGTCGTGCACTCAGAGCCTGTGCATACCAGCTGGAAGATGTGTTCGCGGACATCTTTAACCTGTCCCTACTCCGCTCTGAGATCCCCACCTGCTTCAAGAAGACCGCCATCATACTGATGCCAAAGAAGAACCAGGCAACATGCCTCAATGACTACCCTCCGGCGGCCCTGTCTTCAGTCGTAATTAAGTGCTTCGAGAGGTTGGTCATGAAGCACATCACCTCCATACTTCCAGAACGCCTTGACCCATTGCAATTTGCATACCACCGCAACTATTCCACAGCAGACGCCATTTCCCTGCCCCCCCCCCACACACTCATCTGGACAACAAGGACTCCGACACCAGACTCCCATTTATTGATTACAGCTCCGCCTTCAACACCACAATCCAAGCCAAACTTATATCAAAGCTCTAAATAGGACTTGGCTCCTCACTCTGCAACGTTCTGACCAACAGACCACAATCACTTAGAATAAACAACAACACCTCCTCTCAATACCGGGGCCCAGCAAGGATGCACACTACTCTACTCTACCCCCTTTACACACACGACTGCGTGGCAAAATTTGGTTCGAACTCCACCTATAATTTTGCAAACGATACGCCCATAGTGGGCCAGATCTCGAATAACGACGAGGTAGAATACAGAAGGGAAATAAATAACCTAGTGCAGTGATGCAGCGACAACAATCTCTCCCTCAATGCCAGCCAAACTAAAGAGCTGGTCATTGACTTCAAGAAGCAAAGTACTGTACACACCCCTGTCAGCATCAATGGGGCCGAGGTGACGCTGGTTAGCAATTTCAAATTCCTACGGGCACACATCACCAAAAATCTGTCCTGTTCCACCCACGTCGATCCTACCACCAAGAACGCACAACAGCGCCGAGACGTCCTCAGGAAACTGAGGGAATTCGATCTATCCACATTAACTCTTACCAACCTTTACAATTGCAGCATAAAAAGCAACCTATCTGGCTGATTCTCAGCCTGGCATGTCTACTGCTCGGCCCAGGACCGCAAGAAACTTCAGAGAGTCGTGAACACAGCCCAGTCCATCACACGAGCCTGCCTCCCACCCATTGACTCCATCTACTCCTCCCGCTGCCTGGGGAAAGTGGGCAGCATAACCAAGGACCCCTCCCACCCTGCTTACTCCCTTTCCCAACTTCATCCATCGGGCAGGGGATACAGAAGTCTGAGAACACGCACGAACGGACTCAAAAACAGTTTCTTTCCGGCTGTTACGAGACTCCCAAACGACCCTCTTATGGACTGACCTCATTAAGACTTCAACCGTGTATGCTTCACCCGATGCCGGTGTTTAGCTAGTTACATTGCGTACCTTGTGTTGCCCTAATATGTATTTTCTTTTCTTTTTTTTTCTTTTCATGTACTAAATGATCTGTTGAGCTGCTTGCAGAAAAATATTTTTCACTGTACCTCGGTGCACGTGACAATAAGCAAATCGTATCCAATCCAATCTAATTTTCGATCGCCTGAATTATTGTCGGCCCCACATCCTGACTACTGGTGGGGGACTGTCCATATCTCCCATCAGAGTCTTTTTACCTTTGCGATTCCTCAACTCTACCCACAGAGATGATATGCCTTATGATCACATATCAGTCCTTGCTATCGATTTAACTCCATTCCTTACTAACAATGCAACCCTGCCCCCTTTGCCCATCTGCCTGTCCTTTCGATAGGACACAAATCTTTGGATATTTACATCCTCGTCCTGAACCGCTTGCAGACACGTCTCTGTGATGCCCAGAACATCGTGCCGTCCAATTTCAATGCGTGCAACAAGCTCATTTACCTTGTTCCGTATACTGCGCACATTTAGGTACAACATCCTCAATCCTCTATTGACCAACTCCCTTCTCACACTTGTCACATTTTTTCCTTTGCCCGAGGATGATTTCCTCCCGAGTGACTCGAGGAAACCTCCCAACCAGGATATCGACTGACCAGCAAGTGAGAGGAGTTAAAGTAACAGATAATTTGGAAATATGAGCTGATTTCTGACAGAAGAGAAAATCTGTCCTGAACAAAAGGGAAGCTGAGTCATTTGATAGAGTCCGTTTCGTTACGAAAAAGAAATGATGTTTCACCAAAGATTGAACTAGATGAAAATTTGATTTTGACCAGGCCAAGTGCGGAGTTAGAACACGCTGTGAGGGTTTTAAGTTACACGATTCAGTCGCATATTTTCGCATCCCCTGAAGCAGATATCTCTTCATGTCTTGCTAAAATCAACCAACCCCAGACAAAGATTTGTCAAAAGTGAGCAGTTGAAGTTTCTTCTCGAAAGCCCTGGACAGTTGATGCCGCACCATGATGGAGTAATGGTGTTGAAAGAAGTTACCTCTCTGCTCCACCTCTCCCTTATCATAAGGGCATGTTAATGTGTGAGGGTACACATGACTCCTGCACCGTCATTATCCACGATTCCAACCCGAGTAAACTTGATCAATTGAGCGAATACCATAAATTCGAGTCAAGTCATTGTATAAGTTGATAGTTGTGCGCAAATATCAAAGATTCTGATAATTCAGTTGAAAGAGGAACTCAAAATAACTTAATCTGAACTGCTGTGAGTTTCTTTATTTTTTTCCAAATTAAAAAAATTAAACTGTACAAATGTTCAATTGTGTAGACTCTAGAGAAATAATAATTTGTACGAATGGATAGATGGCGGATATTAAGATGGATACCCATGATGGGAGAGCGGACAAACCCTTTTAGCCCATTTTGTTTCTGGATCAAGCAGAGGGCAGCATTGCGGAGCTGCTGTTTGGCTGTTGCGGAGAAAATTTGCATCAGTGCATTGCGGTCACTGTATCTAGAAGGTGGTTTCTGGAGGAGCTGTTGTCAAGTGACAGTTTAACCCCAAACACTTCTTCAGTGTTTCCCTCCCTACCTCCTCTTCTAAACAAAAAAACAATCACTGTAAGGATCCCAGCCGAGTAAAGATCAAGAGGGAGACGCGAGGGCAGGTAGAAGTAGAAAGAAGTTGAACCGTGACGTCACAGCTTGCAGGTAATTGGCAAGTGATTGGCTGGTGACTGATAAGTAGTTTTTCTTTTCGCTGAGCTGTTCTTGCTGAGTGAGTGCTTGCTGAGAAGGGGAGTAAATATTTTTTAAAGCTTACTGTTGGGAGTTTCCAGCTGAATCCGGTCTGAGTGAGGACAGAGTGACTGCTGTGTAAGTAGTAAGTTTTAAATTGTTTGCACGGACCCATAACAGCAGATTGCTGTTCTCGTGCGTGCGCAGTGGTTGCTGGTTAAGTGTTTTATTTTTACCTGTATTTAAGTTGGGCGGTTCCTAAACCCTAGATACTACACTTGTAGTGCCCCCCCCCCCCCCACCCTTCCACCTTCTCTAACATAAGGGGTAGAGTGAATAACAGGTAAACTCTTTCTTTCTTTTTCTTGTTTTATCTAGAGGGGATGGCAGGGAAGGCAGTGAAATGTTCCTCCTGCAGAATGTTTGAGGTGAAGGACGCCGTCAGTGTCCCTGCTGATTTCACCTGTGGGAAGTGCATCCATCTCCAGCTCCTTAGGAACCACGTTAGGGACCGAGAGCTGGAGCTGGATGAACTTCGGTTCATTCGGGAGGCAGAGGTGGTCATGGATAGTAGCTTCAGGGATGTATTATTCCGAAGAATCAAGATAGATGGGTGACGGTGAGAGGGGCTGGGAGGAAGCAGTCAGTGCAGGGATCCTCTGTGGTCGATCCCCTCAGTAACAAGTATACCACTTTGGATACTGTTGAGGCAGACGACCTACCAGGGGTAAACCACGGTGACCAGATCTCCAGCACTGAGTCCGTCCCTGTGGCTCAGAAGGGAAGGAGGGAGAGCAGGTGAGCAATAGTTATTGGGGACTCGGTAGTTAGAGGGACAGATAGACGGTTCTGTGGGAACGAAAGAGACTCACAGATGGTATGTTGCCTCCCGGGTGCCAGGGTCCGTGACGTCTCGGACCGTGGTTTCAGAATCCTTAAGGGGGAGGGGGAAGAGTCACATGTCGTGGTACACATCGGTACCAACGACATAGGTAAGAGAAGGGACTGGGATTTAAAACAGGAATTTAGCGAGCTAGGGTGGAAGCTGAGAGCCAGGAAAATCTATGTTGTCAACTCTGGTTTGTTGTCGGTGCCACGTGCTAGCGAGGTAAGGAACAGGGAGAGAGTGCAGATACACTGCAGGGTTGGTGTAGGAGGGAGGGTTTCAGTTACGTGGATAATTGGAGCACGTTCTGGGTAAGGTGGGACGTGTACAGAGAGGAAGGTTTGCACCTGAACCAGAGGTGCACCAATATCCTGCTAGGGAAATTTGCTGCGGCTCTTCGGGGGGCGGGGGGGGGGGGGTTATCTAATTTCTCACGGGGATGAGAAAACGAGCTGCAGTCCAGAAACCAGTGTTGAGAGTAGTGAAACACTGAGGAGGGTATCAAGATCGCAGGAGTGTACCGGCAGACAGATAGGTGAGTCGAAGTGTGTCTACTTCAATGCAAGGAGCATACGGAATAAGGTAGGTGAAGTTAGAGCGTAGATTGGTACTCGGGACAACGATGTTGTGGCCATTACGGTGACATGGTTAGAACAGGGACAGGAATGGTTGTTAGAAATTCCGGGGTATAGATGTTTCAGTAAGAGTCGGGAAGGTGGTAAACGAGGTGGAGGAGTAGCATTGTTAATCAAGGATAGTTTAACGACTGCAGAAAGACAGTTCGAAGGGGATCTGCCTACTGAGGTAATATGGGCCGAAGTTAGAAATAGGGAAGGAGCGGTCACGTTGTTCCGAGTTTTCTAGAGGCCCCCAAATAGTAATACAGATGTGGAGGAAGAAATTGCAAAACAGATTATGGATAGGTGTGGAGGTCTCAGGGTAGTTGTCATGGGTGACTTTAGCTTTCCAAATATTGATTGGAACCTCTATAGGTCGAGCAGTTCGAATGGACCAGTTGTTGTACAGTGTGCGCAGGAGGGTTTCGTGACACAATATGTGGATAGGCCGACAATAGGGGGGGGGTGCACACATTGGATTTGGTACTGGGTAATTAACCAGGCCAAGTGTTAGATTTGTTTGTGGGAGAGCACTTTGGAGATAGTGACCACAATTCGGTGTATTTCACTATTGCAATGGAGAAGGATAGCGCCATACGGCAGGGCAAGATTTGTAATTGTTGTGGGGGGGGGGGGGGGGGCGTAGGGGTAATTATGATGCGATTAGGCAAGAATTAGGGAGCATAATATTGGAATGGAAACTGTCAGGGAAAGGCACAAATGAAAAGTGGAGCTTGTTCAAGGAACAAATACTGCGTGTCCTTGATAGGTACGCCCCTGTCAGGCAGGGAGGAAATGGCCGTGTGAGGGAATCATGGTTCACAAAAGAAGTTGAATATCTTGTCAAGAGGAAAATGGTAGCGTATGTAAGTATGAGAAAACAAGGTTCAGGTGGGTCGCTTGAGGGTTACAAGGTAGCAAGGAATGAGCTACAAAAGGGCATAGGAGAGCTAGCAGGTGGCATGGGAAGTCCTATGCGGGTCGGATCAATGAAAACCCCAAGGCTTTTTACTCTTATGTGAGAAATCAAAGAATGACCAGGGTGAGGTTAGGGCCGGTCAAGGACAGTAGTGGGATCTTATGCATGGAGTCAGAAGAAATAGGAGAGGCGTTTAATGAATACTTTCCTTCAGTGTTCACCAAGGGGAGGGGCCATGTTTTTGAGGATGAGAGTGTGATGCAGGCGGGGAGGCTGCAGGAGGTAGATTTTCTGAGGAAGGATGTATTGGCAATATTGAAAAACCTTAGAGTCGACAAGTCCCTGGGCCAGATGGTATATATCCAAGGATTCTTTGAGAGGCAAGGGATGAGATTGCAGAGCATTTGGCTTTGACCTTTGGGTCCTCACTGTCCACGGGTATAGTGCCAGAGGACTGGAGAGTGGCGGATGTTGTTCCTCTGTTCAAGAAAGGGAATAGGAATGACCCTGGTAATTATAGGCCGGTTAGTCTTCCTTCGGTGGTCGGTAAGATAATGGAAAAGTTCCTGAAGGATAGGATTCATGACCATTTGGAAAGATGCAGCTTAATCCACGGATTCGTGAAGGGTAAGTCTTGACTCACAAATTTGATTAAATTCTTTGAGGTGGTAACTGAGTGTGTAGATGAAGGTAGAGCAGTTGATTTCGTATACATGCATTTTAGTGAGGCATTTGATAAGGTTCCCCATGGTCGGCTTATGAAGAAAGTAAGGTGGTGTGGGATAGAGGGAAGTTATGCAATTTGGATAAGTAACTGGCTATCAAATAGAAGACAGAGGGTGATGGTGGATGGAAAATTTTCAGACTGGAGACCAGTTACCAGCGGTGCACCGCGGGGATCAGTGCTGGGTCCTCTGCTATTTGTGATTTTTATCAATGACTTGGAGGAGGGGGCTGAGGGGTGGTTCAGTACATTTCCTGATGACACCAAGATTGGTGGAGTAGTGGATGAGGTGTAGGGCTGTTGTAGGCTGCAAAGAGACATTGATATGATGCAGAGCTGGGCCGAAAAATGGCAGATGGAGTTTAACCCTATTAAGTGCGAGGTGATTCATTTTTGTATATAAAAGTTGAATGCGGATTACAGGGTCAACGGCAGGGTTCTGAGGAATGTGGAGGAACAGAGAGATCTTGGGATTCATGTCCACATATCTCTGAAGGTTGCCACTGAAGTGGATAGAGCTGTGAAGAAGGCCTTTAGTGTGTTAGCGTTTATTAACCAGGGACTTGAGTTTAAGAGCCGCGGGGTTATGCTGCAACTGTACATGACGCTGGTGAGACCACGTTTGGAGTATTCTGTGCAATTCTGGTCACCTCACTGTAGGAAGGATGCGGAAGCATTGGAAATGGTGCAAAGGAGATTTACCAGGATGCTGCCTGGCTTGCAGGATAGGTCTTATGAGGAAAGGTTGAGGGAGCTAGGTTTTTCTCTTTGGAGCGGAGAAGGATGAGAGGCGACTTAATAGAGATGTATAAGATAATGAGGGGGATAGATAGAGTGGACGTTCAGAGACTATTTCCTCGGGTGGATGTAGCTGTTACAAGGGGGCATAACTATAAGGTTCAGGGTGGGAGTTATAGGAGGGATGTTCGAGGTAGGTTCTTTACTCAGAGAGTGGTTAGTGTGTGGAATGGATTGCCTGCTGCGATAGCGGAGTCGGACACTTTAGGAAACTTCAAGCGGTTATTGGATAGGCACATGGAGCACACTAGAATGACAGGGGGTGGGATAGTCTGATCCTGGTTTCGGACAATGCTCGGCACAACATCGAGGGCCAAAGGGCCTGTTCTGTGCTGTACTGTTCTATGTTCTATGAAATTATATCTAAAAGCTGGTTGTGAGAAAAATAGTGTAAAAGAAAGTACAATGCCATGAAAGTTGGATATCTTGGTCCAGGCACTGTTATGCGAAATGAATAGACTTGTATAAAACCACTTGCAAGTGAAATGTTTATACCCCGTGAACGTTTTCCACACCGAGGTCCCGTATCAGTAGCATCAGTTAACTGACGAAACTTGCTTTCTTCCAGCATCAGATTTGTGTCAGAAGAGGCAACGTGTCATTCCGGTTTAATCTTTAATAATGAATATGCATAATGACAAAATTAAAATTTCACATAATGTTCTGTGTCCGCAAATAACAGTGTGTAACTAGTGGAAATCTGTGTCTTGGTGTGAGTGCAGCATCTGTGGTTTCTCTGGCTGTAACTGAATAGAGGATTGTATGCAGAACATAAATCTCCTGTGGTTAGTTTCTTGATTTCCAGTATGCCAATGTGTCATTTCCTAACCATCACTACGTTCAGTAAACACAGTGACGTCCTTATCCGGATGAGGAATCAAATCTGGACAATAGATTGTTCCCATTAGAGCGAGTTTTATCCACATAATTCATGAAGCAGCGATTCAGAGGTCAACGCCTCACTGCCTCCGCAAGGGAACGGAGCCTGAATCACAACTGACTTATTCCTTAGCCATTCAGACTCGGTTACATAATTCCAAAAGATGAGGGGTCATCTATCTGCGCAACTGTATTGTCCATACCAACACATATGAGTAAACAGTTGAGTCTGCTCTTGCAAGAACGACATGTATTCGCAATCCTCACCAAACAAAGTGCACCATAAATTAGAGGCCATGGAAATTTAAGTTTTCCATTTAACTGGATCATACCCAGCGATCAATCATGTGTTCCGTGATGTGTACCAGTTAGCGATTAAGCTTTGTGGACCATCTACGATATGCACTGCAGCAACTCACTAGCCTCTTTCAACAACATCTTCCAACCTCGCTGCCACAAACCAACTAGAAGGATAAAGGCGACAGAGGCATAAGCATAACACTACATGCAGTTTATTCTTTGAGCCAAACGACATGCGAATTTGCAGCGATATCCCTTTTCCTTCACGGTGGCCAGATTAGAATTTGTGGATTCACTTCCGAACAGCACTTTGGGAGCATGCTTCATTCATTTATTTTTATACAATTCGCTAGGTCTCTGGTCCCAGCAATATTCAGATGAAAACCGTCCCATGGAAACAGGTCCTCTCTTCCGCAGTTCCCATGCCAATGCCCCATGAATGCAAAACTGTTCCTTCCACACCAATCTTTGAGCAAAGCATTTACCTCCTGAATCTTATTAATCTTGTGCCAATTAACTAATGGCTCAGGTCGTAATCCAGAGATTATTACCTTTTTGAGTCTGCTTTTTAATTTAGCTCTTGGGTGTTCACTCTCCTTCAGAAGAACCTCTGTGACTGTTCTACTGATGTCGTTGGTGCCTACGCGGACCACGACAACTGGATCGCTACCCTCCCACTACAAGTTCCTCTGCAGCCCAGATGAGATATCCAGATCTCGGGCACCAGTTAGGCAACACAACTTTCGGGAATCTCGATCCTGGTCAGGCAGAACAGTGTCAATGCCCCTCACTTTATAATCCCCAATGATTACTACATTTCCTTTCTCCCCACTCCCACTTGAGCGGTTCCCTGCACCGCAGTGCCATGGTCAGTTTGTTCATCCTCCCTGAAGTTCCTATCCACACAGGGAGCAAGAATCTCCAACCTGTTGGACAAGTACATGGACTGAGGCTCCAAAAACCCTACCTCCTTGATTCCTCTACCTGCCTCACTCGCAGCCACACGCTCCTTCCCTTGCCGGATTCATGGCATTTTATCGAAGGGTGAGTGACTCTTGCAACACAGTGTCCAGGTATCTGTCATTCTCCCTGATGTGTCGCAGCGTCCGAAGATCAGTATCCAGCTCATCAATTACGAGCCAGAGTTCCTCAAACAACCAACACTTACTATAGACATGCTCACAGGAGACCACCATGGGGTCCACTAGCATCCACATCACACGTGAACAGCCCATCACCTGACCCTCCATCTCTATCTTATTTATTTAATTTTTAATTTTGTTTTATGTTTTTTCTTTCAAATTGTTTTTAAATATCTCCTCATTACCTCAGCCTCAACGCAATTTCTAAACAATAATTTAAATAGATATTCAAATTTAGCTCCCTATTAGCCAATCAGACCACAGCCCTCCTGTGATGTCACTTTTAAGGTTTGTTTTCAGTTCGAACTCGCTGTCAGTTGAGAGAAGAAGAGTAGCACTTACCTTCCCCTACACATCCCTCTGCTTCTCCTGGTCACAGCTGCTAAAATGGGAAGGTCACTATGTCACTTACCTTTCCAACATGCTCGCTTGATCTCTCCCTGCAGATTAACAGTTACAAAGCAAGAAGAATGACAACAAACTTAAAAAGGAAAAAATACCTCCTCACACTCTGCACGAATTTCCACACTGATCCAAATCACCAAGATTCAATCCCCACTGTGGCTCTCTCACTCATGCTGTCTCCAAGTTCATAAGCGCAATGCTTACTGAGGGTGTGCTTTGTGTCTCTGTCCTGTATAGAGCTCAGGTAAACTGAGATGACTCACACTAGTTAGGCTTCAGACCGAAGAATCTAATTTACACCTTTTGCCTCTCGTCAGGCTTCAGGTGATTGACAGATAACTACCACTCAGCAAATTGGGTGGGCAGCTCTTTTTTGACAGCTAAACTTATAACTGAAAAACTGGAAAATTGAATTTACGACTTACGTGTTTAACTACTACACTGCTCCAAATTACCTTTACTTCTATCATCTGGATCCCTGTCCTCAATAAAATCGCTTCATTCATCCAAGTCATGAATATAGATAGTAAACATTTGAGACCTGCAGAACTGGTCGGTTTGTTCGTACACTCATTAGAATTTTTTTACCTGAAAATTGCATTGATCCAATCTGCTTCATTTTCATTTAGTCGATCGTCAAACCTTTTTAATATATCATCCAACACAATTATCTCTTATTTCGTGTGGATTTACTTTGACATGAAGCCATATTGAATATATTTAGCAAATCCAAATATCCTATAACTGAAGTCTTTGTTTACCCTGAATGCCAGAACTTCAAATAAAATGAATCGATTGCTTGACAGGATTCCTTGCTCATGGAGCTTCGTTGATTCAAAATGAAATACCAAACATTTCAAAACAAATCCTAATAGTCAAATTTCTTAATCTTTAATTATCGTTCTTAGCATCTTTTGGCACTTTTTCGGATAATCTCCATAATATTTTCTGCTTTTTACCCATTACATTAACGTAAAAGGCACACCAGCTATATCGTCTTTCAGGCTTAATTTATATCTGACGCCATCCATTCTTTGTTAAATTTAACAATTAATTAATCCTTGCTGCTTTGATTCCATAAGGTATGTTTTACTACAGATTCAGAACAGGCTCTGCATGCAGCTGCATCAATTATTTAGGTTACACCTCCTGCTCTGTAACGATGACAATAGCCACGACCTCCTTCCGTTATGTAAGAGACAAACACCATCCTTTTCTAGTTGACACTGCTTTAGGCTACAGCATCCTTTGTGTTAACATAGGAAAACGCCCCGAATCAGTCTTGATGGCTTAATAACGGGCACCGTCCACGGTTTACTTCCATTGGGACATTAGCTCCACCATCGTCCGACTTCCCCACTCTCCCATCTGGGACCCCTGTTATCACAAACACAGACGTCTCCCTCGTGACACATTTGAGATACCCACTAGTATTACCATCACAATATTCTGTTCTGTCGTCGATGTTGCCATTCACACCAGATCACCTGATCTCTTCCCAGCAATGGCTCACTCTCGTCTCTTTCCATTGATACGGACTCTGACACTCCTCATCCGACTGGAAGCTTGAAATAAACTCAGAAGAGGATTTAAACCGACAGCAATTCAGTTGGCCTTATATTTGAGTGAGCTGAACATTTGCAGTAAAGGGGTATTTCAATACAATATTCCACTCTGTCTGAAATTACTCTAACTCAATGCATAAACCACATGAATGTGCAGCTATCCCGGAGCTGCAGCATGAAACATTGTTCCAGTACAAATGGATCACTCCAAACAAACGTATACTTCAAAGACCGAATCCTTCTCCATACAGAATAAATAATAAACACTGTCCAGATGAAGGATAAACTTCGGCGAGTTAACATATAGCGAAGTATAGATTTGTTCCACCTTTCCATCTCGAGGACTCTCTCCGATACTGTGCGCCCGAAATTTCCTACAAACTCTACTGGTGACTTAATTGTGTCGTATAGTGATTGTATTCAGAAGCAAAATCAGGATCCATGGGATTGACGTGGTTATTAACTGACGGAGGAGGCCAAGTAGTTCAGCAGAACGGAGACTCCAGAATGTTCAATAGTGCAGAATAAAACCAGAGGATGTTCACTATCCAATCGGGGTCCAGCACCTTACTCGGGTGATTTTGTGGAGTTTGCTCTTTTTCCCCGTGTGTGCATGCGTTTCTTTCGATTGCTCTGGTTTCGTCCCAGAGTCCAAAAAAGTGCTGGCTAGGTAGAGTGGCCATGCTAAACTGCCCATTGGCTTTCAAAATGTTTAGATGGGGTTACTGGGTTACGGGGATAAGGTGGGGTTACTCTTTCCAACGGCTGGTTCAACCTAGATGGGCCGAATGGCCTCCTTCTGCACTGCAAATGCTATGATTCTATGATTCAATACAGGCCTGTCCATATTAAATACCATGTACTGTTATTTCAGCAGCTCAGGGTCTCGCTGTTTAAAGCTCAACATTCGCCATTCTTTCGGTGCAATATTTAGTTTTCAGTTTCTCAGAACTAATGGCAACAAATCGAATAAGGGTGAACATGCGAATGGCTGAATAAACAGTACAGCGTGGGTATCGTACAAGGCAACGTGATAAGGAAATTAAATTGATCCAGATAAACAATTGGTATGTGCCTCCAGATCACAACCATGGTTCCAACGATTAGATCCATCACTGCAATGGGCAGCCAATGGACGAGTGGTACATGGGGAGGGACCACAATCTTTCCGAGAACGAATGATCATTCACACTAGGTTCACTATAAGGAAGAGGAATGAATCATCAAATTATACATAAGGTTGAGTCTAAATCACAAATATGCCTATTTTCAACTATTTTAGATTTTAAACTATTTTACTGGATCCACACATGTAGTGAATGGTTTTATCTGAAAGCAAAAAAGAATGGTGTGCTTGTGGGAGTAGAGGGCGTGGGGGGTGGATAATAATGAGGGGGTATGGTGCGGCTGGAGTAGAGTGCTGGGAAATGATTTCGGAGGCGATGGAGCTAATCACACCTTGGAGAATTCATGCAAGAATGTGGATATGGGGGTGGTGGAGTTTCAGATGTTTGATAAGTCAATCAATGAGGGTGGAAATGAGGACTATTGCTGGGACACCAGGCGAAACAGAGTGGCAGACATCGATTTTGTGGATGAAGCAAATATCTTCGGATGCTACGGGGTGCCACAGTGGTTCGCACTGTTGCCTCACAGTGCCAGAGATACGGGTTAATTATCAGCTTTGGATCACTGTCTGAGTTGAGCTGAAGGTACATCGCGTATCTGTGTGGGTTTCCACCTGTAGAAGGGAATTTAGTGTGAGGATTAGTTGCCCACTTAGAGCATTCATTAATATCTAGTTGCCATTAAAGGAAAGGCACTTCCTCAAAGCATGATGTCAATGCTTGGCTAATGTTTCAAACAGCTTCTGTACAAAACTTGGATGGTCGAATAATGTAAACGTATATTGATGCTGTGCAGCTGAAGCCTTATTCTGCTGACCAGTTGCTTTAACGTTGTTTTAGCAAGTACAAATGTACTAGATAATGAATGAAGATCATTCTCAAAATTAGTTTAATGGCTAACCAGAAGCTATTTTTCTCCTCGATGCTATTTATTTCACGGTATAAAGGTATGCTCTTAAACTTATAAGGCAGGGTTCTTGGAGTGGTCTTCGACCGTTACAGCCCCTCCGTGATATGCTGTCAAAATAATTTTCCTGAAACGAAGCGCGAAGTCTCTGACTATTATTATTTCCATGATAGATTTTGGCATAGCCGCGACAGCATCCTTAATTTAACGGGATCCGAACTGAAGGATTTTCTCTACAGGACTCTCTCAGCTGAAAGAACAAAGAACAAAGAACAAAGAAATGTACAGCACAGGAACAGGCCCTTCGGCCCTCCAAGCCCGTGCCGACCATGCAGCCCGACTAAACTACCATCTTCTACACAAAGGGAGAGAGCCACCGGCGCATTCCAGCTGAAAGGTGCCGGGCAGCCTTCATTATCGGCCAGTGACTCATGGTAGGATGAGTTATCTTAATTAATAAATGAACGATCACTGCACGAGAAGAATAAAGTTGCCTTAGAGACAGCACTGCAAGTGCTAATGTAAAAAAAAACAGCATTTGAGTTTCACGAAAGGACACCGGTCAGCGCTCCTCGTAATATTTGTGAATAACATCCGTGGTTGTTGTCGTTGTTATATATATATATTTGTTCTAAAGTATCTTTGCAGAAACAAGAACGATGGGCAATAAAGTCGATGCCGGTTGCCCTGAAGACTCAGTAAAGACATCCGTAGCGATAAAGAAGGTGAGCCTAAAGATAAAGAAAGGAGACAGTCAAGACAGTCACAAAAAGAGGATAAAAAGAGTCATAAGGCAATGGAATAAGATAGGAGGTTCTATCGTCCCGCCAGTATCACCAGCTGACACTGAAATAAGAGAAACTGGCGACAGCCCGAAGACCGGAGGCGTCCTGCCCAAAGCCGAACCAAAGCCCAGAGCCCACATGGCCAGCGACATCCCGAGGCCCCAACAAAAACTATTTAACTTATCTGCATTAGGAGAACTGCTTGATCCGTTACCGGGTATAGGCCCGACTAGGCCCATACTGGAGTCCGACCACGTGACCATTCACTCCAATCTGCGACCATGTGACCAGACACAACCAATTCATATTCAGCCTGTCCATCATCCTGAATTACCTGGGGGAAGAAAAGGTAAAAGACGGGCCCGCCCTCCACCAAGGCCACACCCAGCGTAACTAGACTGCCGGGGACTCTCCAGCAAACTACAAATGCCCCAGCCACCCCGAGAGCAACAGGCACCCACCCAACCACACCGGAAGGTGATCCCGACCTTGCCGCCGCACGAGATCAGTCCGGCCCATGTACAACCCCTCCAGTGAGCTTAACACTACCACGATCACCCACGACCTCTCCGAACGCAACCACCGACCTTACGCAAAGCCAGTCCTCACATCCAAGAGCAGCTGCCGACAAAGGAAGCAGGGAAAACGCGCCAGCCTGAACGTGAGACTTAAATTATGCAGCGGAAAGACTCCTCTCCCCGGTGCACTCCTGGCGAACGTCCAAGCGATGGAGAACAAGCTGGATGACCTAGACGCTAGACTTGCCTCCCCGAGTGAAGTGAGGAACTGCTGTATGCTCTGTTTCACCCAGACATGACTTAATCCAGCCACATAGACTGCGCCATCCAACCTGAAGGCTTCTCCATCTATCAGATGGACCGCACTATCGCCTCAGGGTCGTTGAAGGGCAGGAGTGTTTCTCTCCTCATCACCTCCGGGACCTCGGATGTGGTGTCCCGAGAGTGCCACTGCTCTCCAGACCTAGCATACCTGACCGAGAAGTCTCGCCCTTTCTAGCACCCACTAAATGTAACCCTGTACTCAACACAGCAGTCTACATACCACTGAAGGAGGAAGCAGAGAAAGCACTTGACTAACTCCACTCCACCATCAACAACCAAGAAACAAAACACCTTGAAGCCCGGACAATCGTGGTTGGAGAGTTCAATTGAATTTGACCAACCTCAGGAGGGTTCTAGCCAAACTCCATCAACTTATCTCATGCCCCACCAGATGTTCAAACACCCTGGACCACTGCTATACGAGCATGAAAGGTGCGCACCGCGCCATTCCCCGACCACACTTTGGCAAATCATACCATAAATCGGTACTCCTACACCCAGCATATAAACAACAAATCAAGCATGCTGAGCCAGCCAATAAAACCATGCAGTGCTTGTCCGAGGCGTCAAAGAAAATAATCCACAACTACTTGAATTCTGTGGACAGGTCAATATTCAACTGTTAACCTGAACGTTTACGCAACCACTGTCAGAGACGTCATTAGTAAGTGTGTCGAGTACTGTGTACCAAAGAAGATAATTCAGATGTTCCCCAATCGGAAACCCATGCTTAACCAAAAGGTTCACTCCCTGATGAAGTCCTGGCCAGACGCATTCAAATCCGACGATCCTGACCTATAGAAGATATCCGGGTACAATGTCTGGAAGCCATCAGGGATGCCAAAAGTCAACTCAGGATTAAACTACAGTCCCAGTGAACAACACAAACACGCGACGTCGAAGGCAGGGCTTCAAGAAGGTCATAGGCTAAACAGACCAGCTTGAATGCCTGGGGCAGGAGCACCCCTCACCGATGAACTGAACATGGCCTATGCTAGCTTTGAACAGTCAATCAATACATCAGTGTCACACGCCCCAACATCCCTGGACACACCCATTACCACTATAATAGTCTCAGAGGTAAGAGCTGCCCTCTTGAAAGTGAACCTGCAGAAAGCGACGGGCCCCCAAGGAGACCCTGGGTGAGCACCCAGAGCCTCCGTAGACTAGCTGGCGAGTGTATGATAGCGTCAACATACGACTTCTCCCCTCCGAGGTCCCCTCCTCCTTCTTGAAGACCACGATAATACAAATTCCAAAGAGGACAAGGCAGTTTGCCTCAATGACTACCGACACGTGGCCCTGACTTCTTTTATCATGAAATACTTCGAGCGGCTCGTCAAGTGACGGATCAACGCCAGCCTCCAAGATAGTCTCGATCCACTGCAGTTTGCCTATCACCGCAACTGGTCCAGAGCAGATGCTATCTCCCTAACCTTACACTCAAGACTTGAACACCTGGTCTACGGAGGCTCTGGGTGCTCACCCAGGGTCGCCTTGGGGGGCCGTCGCTTTCTGCAGGTTCACTTTCAAGAGGGCAGCTCTGACCTCTGAGACTATTATAGTGGGAATGGGTGTGTCCAGGGATGTTGGGGCGCGTGGCACTTATGTATTGATTGACTGTTCAAGGATACCTACGCCAGACTGCTGTTCAATGACTGCAGCTTCGCCGTCAACACCGTTATCCCAACAAGACTAATAACTAAACACTGCAACTTTGGACTTGACCCCTACCTGTGCAGCTGGATCCTTGACTTCCTCACCAACAGAGCACAATCTGTCAGGATAGGGAGGCGCACCTCTTCCTCAATAGCCCTCAACAAAGTGACACGCAATGATGTGTGCACAGTCGTTTTCTGTACTCCCTACATACACACGACTGTGTGACAGGATTTAAGTCCAATTCGATCTATACGTTTTCAGATGATACGATTGAGGTTGGTCGTATCACAAACAACGATGGATGAGACGACAGAAGGGAGATAGATCACTTGGTTGCACCGTGTACCGAAAGCAACCACTCTCCCAGGTCTCTTAGTAAAACCAAGTGTTCTGTGCTAGGGTTTAGAAAACTCCAAAGTAAATTACGGAGTTCACCTGACTTTTAATAGATTTTGGTTCTGGGGAGCACACGGGTCCACTCTCCAGGTATTACACAGAGACCTTAAGTATTTTTAAAACAAAGCAATGTTTGTTCTATGAACTCAGTTAACAGTGTATAAACACACAGTAAACATCTTATCATCTACCAACACACGTATCCCGACAGGTACAATGCTCTAGAGGTAAATCATAATACCTTTCCAATAACATCCATAAGTTAAACCTTATTAACAAAGACAGCTGGTTCAAATTCTCTACAGAAACAGGTATTACTTTGAAATCATCAAGTGAGCTGAAGACATTCTTTAGCTTGTAGAGAGAGAGAGAGAGATTAGAACATCTTCTTGCTTTGGATGCAGCTCTCCAACACTGAAAACTAAACCAAAACCAGAGCCACAAAGCAGCTTTTCAGCGCAAAACGAAAGTAAAAGACAGAAAGACATTCCAGCTCGACGCACACACTGACATCACTGCATTTATTTGAGAAACATCCATTTCTTAAAGATACATCCACATGACACCAAGGAATCAACAACTTCAGGAAGCATAGCACGATACATGCCCCGGTCTGCATCAATTGCTCCGAAGTGGAGATGGTCGATAGTTTTAGATTCCTGGAGGACACGATCACCAACGGCCTGTCCTGGTCAATGTTCATGTAACAGTCAAGAAAGACCAAAGCGTCTCTACTTCCTACGGGTCTTAAAGAAATTCGGCATTTCTGCATCGACTCTCACCAACTTCTACAGACGTGCCATAGAGAGCATCTATTCGGCTGCATCACAGCTTGATATGCTAACTACTCGGCCCCAGACCGCAAGCAACTACAGAGTGTGGTGAACTCAGCCCAACGCATCACACGTGTTTGCTACACTCCCGTTGGTTCTGTCTACAACTCCCGCTGCATCAGGAAGACAGACAGCATTGTCAGAGACAAGCCAGTGTCCAGGCGTTGCCGCCTTTCAGACCCTTCCTGCAGGCAGAGCATACAGAAGTGTGAAGAACCGCACATCCACACATAAGAACTGCTTTCCCCCACAGTAACACTCCTCAACGACTCTCCCTCGGGCTGATCTGTTCCCTGTAAGAACACGATTCACGCCGCCCTATGCTGCACTTGCTCATGTATCTGCTTTATTTGATCCTTGTTCCGCACTGTAACCAATCACTATTTGTCGATATACTAGTTGTCAATATAACCTGTCGATTATTATTTTTGTCTACTATATACCTACTGTATACGTTCCCTTGGCTACAGAAAACATACTTTTCACTGTACTTCGGTACAAGTGACAATAAATCAATCAATCAGTCAATCTGTCTGCAAACTTCTAAAAACAATCCCCTCTGACCGAACGAACACGCACTGGCCTGTATGTTCCTCCATTTAGGTTTTTCAATGTTTTTAATAAAGGGGTTTCATTCTTAATTTGCTTTCAAATTGAACGTTCAGCGAAATAAATACTTTGAAAATTTGAGTTATCCTATGAGGGACGGTGAGACTCATACTCAGTGGTGTTCAATTGAATGAAAGGTGACCTTACTAAAACAAGAGCATTTCTGAGGGGACTTAACAGTGTACGTGTTCATTGAATCTTCACCTTTCGGGAGAATATAAAATTTAAATTAGAACTTCAGGCAGATATGAGAAAAATGCCTTCTCTCTGACGTGGTAAACATTGGAAATAAATTACACAGTGATCAGTAGAGGCTGGGCCATTGAATAAACTTAAGGATACATTAGTCAGATTACATGGAGAAGGGAAGAGGGAGGAATTAAGACCACAATTAAATTGGCGGTGAATGTATTGACTCGTTAAACAACCTGGAGGAGCCGAATAATCTAGCCTTTGTTTTTTTGTTAGTCTTGTGATCTTATATGAGGAACACGACAGTGCGTTGTGATGCAGTTGGGCGATTGGCATGAAGTGAAAGAGGTGTCAGGATCGGGGAGTAAGAAAGATACGAAGTGAATTATGGAGAGAGCGAGGCGGAAAGAGACTGTGTGTCTGAGAGAGAGGGAGAGTGTGTGTGACAGAGAGAGAGAGAGGTGCGGGAAGGCTGAAATGCTGTCACAGAAAACAAATGCCCGAGCTTTGGAATAAATCCCATACACTAAACACCTTGATTCAAGAGATGGCATAAACAAAGGTCAGAAATGAGGAGGGACTGCATTTTGAAGTCAATTGAGATGGTGCCATAGTGTCGGTGGGATAGCACGGAAGGAGGACCCGTCTACTCACTACTAACCCTCCCAGCATAACGAATTCACTCAGTCCAAAGATGTGCAGGTTAGGTGGATTGGCCATGATAAATTGCCCTTAGTGTCCAAAATTGCCCATAGTGATGGGTGGGGTTACTGGCTTATGGGTATAGGGTGGAGGTGTTGACCTTGGGAAGGGTGCTCTTTCCAAGAGTCGGTGCAGACTCGATGGGCCGAATGGTCTCCTTCTGCACTGTAAATTATATGTAAATTCTATCTGTTGGAGCAGTAGCACGTTCGGAGGCTCAGTGCAGAGGGAGCGCTTCATTGCGGGTGGGTTTATACTATTGGAATTTCTTTGGCGGACAGGCACACCTGGGTGCTGCACGTTTGGTGGAGCAAAGAACAAATAACAAAATAGCCCTTTGGCCCTATAAGCCCGCCACTGAGTGAATTCGTTACGCTGGGAGGGTTAGTAGTGAGGGTCCCACATTTGATGATCAGTAGTCAGGGAGTTCTACGCACCAGGAGAGTTAGTAGTGAGGTCTTTCCCACTTTCAGAAGTTCGATAGTGAGAGAGTTCCGTACTGGGAGCTTTAGCAGTTAGGGAAGTCGGTACTCCGACCTTTTTAGCATGAGGAGGGTATGCTACGACAGCTTGGGCTAATGCGTGGTTAATCGGAGTCCGACCTGAATCAATATTGTCTTTTTTAAATCCAGAAATCCCTGGCCTTAGTTGCCCAGTGATTCACGGTCAACAGATTTCTCAGTTGAAATACAATTATTGTTCATTTCTAAAAGATGTAAAGTTGAAATATGTTTTTTTCATAACGGATTAATGTATAACCCCGTTCCCCTATAAGTAGCCCACCCTCTCTCCACACACACACGACGGACAAAAATAGAAAGGTGGGAAAGAGTGAAAATGATAAAGGTTAAGGACAAAAGATAGAAGTCCTTGTTTGAGTTTATGAGTTCTACAGTGCACGTTGGTCCCAGTAGGAATTACGTTAAGTTTCTAATTTTGCAACACGTCCCGGTTTTCCTGCAGTTCCTTTAAACACTGAACTCGCAGCTTTCATGTAGAGACAGAGACTTTGTTTCCCCTGACCTTTCCCTCAGATCGTCTGTTTTCCTCCAGGTCCTTGAGGGGCAGCACGGTAGCACAAGTGGATAGCACTGTGGCTTCACCAGGGTCCCAGGTTCGAGTCCACACTGGGTCACTGTCTGTGCGGAGTCTGCACGTTCTCCCCGTTTATGCGTGGGTTTCCTCCGGGAGCTCTGGTTTCCTCCCACAATCCAAAAACGTGCAGGTTAGGTGGACTGGCCATGATAAATTGCCCTTAGTGACCAAAATGGTTAGGAGGGGTTATTGGGTTACGAGGATAGGGTGGAAGTGAGGGATTAAATAGTCGGTGCAGACTCGTCGGCCGAATGGCCTCCTTCTGCACTGTATGTTCTGTTATGTCCTGTTTCAATCAATCAAACACTCACAGGTTTGCTGGTGAGCGAGTAAGTTCGCTGTACATTTCCATGAAGAAATTTTGCAGTAGTTTCGTTCTTTGATGGAGATGATTCAGTTGTACGTTTCTCCACTGCTGCCTGAATTCAGAATAAAATTAAAATGGAAACTCGTGGCTCTGAATACCCAATCGCCACCGGTGACGGGGCAGAATTCTGCATCTTTTACTCACTCATTGGGCACCAGGCAAGTCAGTTAACCTGAGTGATCACTGATGCCTTCCAGATCCTTGCTACTTGATTTAAAGAAACATACCATGGATTTACTGAGTTAAAGATACACACTGCATTTAGATCATAAGTCTATTAGTCATGAATCAAAATTCTAAAGGCAATTTATAAAAGAAAATCGGAAACCGGAGAAAACAAATTTTAAAAAGAGGATCCTTACATAATAAAACGTCATGGCATCAATGTTTCATTTTGAGGTTTGCAAGACCCAAATCACAAACTTTTCGATCTAAATTATTCCTGTTATACAAGTCCCATTCCCAGTCTCTACATTAGCAATGAGCCAGCCTTTATACGTGTGGCAGAGCATCTGCAATCATGTTATCCAATACGGGAATGTATGCCGTATTAACATTTAACTTTTGTCGTAATAAACTCCAACGGAATAATTTTGCCCTATGGGGTTTACACATTCCTATAAGCTCAAGTTGGTAACGATCTGGAAAAGTCCTGGCAGGCCAGCAACAATTCATCCTCCAATATGGTCTTCAATCGCCCAAATGCTAGTTGGAGTTCTGTGGACGACAGTGGATTTGCTTGTTTATGGAACATGGCCAACATTCATTGTCGTTCAGTCCCTAACGAACCAGTGTCTGTGGTCAAAGGCGATACGTGTGTGGCTATATTGGTTCAACGTTTCTTATGTCCACACAATGATTAATGAACAGGGTGCCCCTTGTGTTTCCCTCCAACTCCGTACAGTTCAGTTCAGCACCTTTCCTCTGTCTGTTTCGGTGTCTCGTGAAATGCAGTGCATCTTTCCTGGTTGCCCAGTGAATATTTCAGTCAATTTTGAGGATCACCGGCAACTGAACTGCAAGTACTATTGCTCCTTTTATAAGGTGCAAGTGCTATTGCTAGTGCTGAGGGAGCTGTTTGGTTTATTTGTAACCAATAAACGCTCATCAACCACTCCAGCTTTACATTCTCTCTTGTCCATCACATGACCACCTTCGACCACAATTGCGGTTGCGGATTGAAATCTGTCAGAGTTGCTTTACTTTATTTGCTCCATTCTTTGTGTGACGAATTTTCCCTCTTCATCGAACTTTTCATGATCGCAACCTTTATCTTCAAACAGTCCCGTGGATTGACATGAGTTTCGCAGTCCAGATTTCAATTGCTCCTCTCTACTTTTAGGAACAAAGGATGGCATAATTCTCCCCCTGTGAACCCTTTAGTATTTGCTTACATTTATGGTTGCAGAAATGGTACTGGTTCGCCATCCACCTTGTACTTAACTTTCAAAATAATTGATTCTGATTTCTTCGTCTTCCTTCCTAAATGCTTCTTTTACCTTGAAGGGGTGCTCTTGACCAAACTAGGAATATAGAAAGTCGGAGTGATATGGGCCTGCAGGTCCACAGAGCTGAAAAAGGAGTAACGCAAATGGGAAGATTAGTCAAGAAAGCACACCGAATGCTTGCCTTCAGTGGACGGAGCATCGAGTATAAAAACTGGCAAGTCATGCTGCAGTTGGATAGAACCAATGGTATGGCCCACTTAGAATATTCTGGTCGCCACACTACCAGAAGAATGTGGAGACTTTGGAGAGGGTGTAGTGGAGGTTTACCAGGATGTTGCCTTGTCTGGAATATTGTTGCTATGCGGAGAGGCTGAATTTATCGGACTGTTTTTATTAGAACGTTGAGGTTAAAGGGGGACCTGATGAAGGGCATGGATAGAGCGGATGGGCAGGCACTTTATCCCAGGGTCAAGGGGTATGTTACTAGGGGGGCAAAGGTGTAAGATCAGAGGGTCAACGGTTAGAGGAGATGAGCGAGGCAGGTTTTTTTACACAACGGATGGTGAGTGCCTGTAATGCGTCTCCAGGCGAGGTTGCGAAAGCAGATACATTAACGGCATTCAGAAAGCAACGACACAAATACATGGATAGGATAGCGAAAGCCATAGACACTAGGAAGTGCTGAGTGTTTTGGTCAAATGTGGTATCATGACCGGTACAGGCTTGAAGAGCCGAAGGGCCTGTTCAGGTGCTGTATTGTTCTTTGTTCTAAAATCATGTGTGTTAACAAGCGGCTCCCTTTGTATCACTTCACAGCATTCACTGTCCTCGTGCCGAATAACTGATGTCGCGCTGCCATGCAGAGTTTCCTTAAAAGCAATGATTCTCTGGGAAATTATTTCACCACAAGGAGTCAGTAAAAAATTACTTTTAGAAAAGCTAAATTCACTTCCTTCTTCTATTTGCCGTCTTCAGTGTTACCTTTGGAAGTATCACCTTCCAGTTATTCAAGATTAGCGAATGAGGATGGATTCAGTAACAAGTGTTTATCATTACTTCATAGTCAGAACCGAATCGACGTCATAACTCTCGTCTTGCTCTGAATTCTGGCTACCACTTTTAGATTCGCACTCCGCTTTCTTATGGTCACCTTCACTTTGTGAATCCTCAGAATCTGGTTATTAAATCCCTGAAGTTCAGAAGGAGGCCATTCAGCAGATCGAGTCTGCACCGACCCTTGGAATGAACACCCTACTTAAGCCCTCACTTCCACCCATTCCCCGTAACACAACAACCCCACCTTCTCTTTTAGACACTAAGGGATACATTTACCATTGCCAATCCACCGAACCTACACATCTTTGGAATGTTGGAGAAAACCGGAACACCAGGAGGGTATCACCGCAGACAGGGAGAGAAAGTGCAAACTCCACAAAGACAGTGACCCGAGGCCGGATTGGATCCTGGATCGCTGAAGCTGTGAAGCAGCAATACTAACCACTGTGCCACGTTCTCGTCACTACCACTGGCTTCTGATATATGATCAAAGCCTGCCAACATTTCTTGCTTGGAGTCACTCCTTGCTCAATGAGTTTTCCAAACACTCCCAAGCCCTACCGTTGGCATCTCATGCGCTAACTGCCATCAACCTTCCGAACTCTCTACAATTATGGGTGAAAGTTTAACTATCACTTCTGAAAAATCAATCTCCAAAATTAAGTCTACACCTTCCATTGTGTACTCACAAACATTCCGAAAAGCATGGGCCTGGCAGTAAAGCACACTTCAATTGCATTTCATACAATGGACCAAGGATATACCTCCCACCTATCCCATTCATTAATACCTTAGCATTCACTGAACTCTCTGGATGGTAAACCATATCCCACTCCAATATCAGTGATTGAATAGCTCTTGTGTCTCTTAAAACGGTTATGGGTTTGACAATATAGAGGAGAGAAAAATGGGCGACTTTCCCCTTCGACAAAAATTCCATATCTGTCAGCTTTCACGTTTCTAACAGCTTCTCCGATAGCAGCCTTTACTTCACGTCGCTTAAGTCTATTTAATGCTACAATATTCCCTGCAATATTTTTCACTTTCGCTCCCTTTTTAATAGTCCTTCTTTTGAACTCCCGCAAGTCCCATTGGCTTTCCTTGCAACTTTCAAAAGGCTGAGCGAACGTGTTCCAACTTATTACAATGGGAACACAATGGCATTCAGGTCCCATCTCCACACCCAGTTCCCTCCTTCCTTGTCTGAGGAGATCTCCGAGTATTTACAGCTCTCCATTGCTCACTCTATCTACCCGACTTCCTTTTCACTCCTTATCGAAATTGTGAGGGGCGAATGTAACAAAGATTTAAATTTATGGATTAGATCATACTCAGCCATAATTAATGTTTATCTAGCAGTCTGGATTCTCATTTATGGTCTTCAACATGGGTTCTTATTATATCAGGTAGGGCATCATTAAACACCTGTAAGAGAATGGGCTCACTCAGAGCATCAAAGGTACTTTCAGCTCCCAATGCTCGTACCCACCACGAAAATGTGTTCTGTTTAAAATTTTACAATTCTGCATTCGTCTTTCCCGACTGTCCCCTCAAATTACACAAAAATCTATCTCTGTGCCTCAGAAACGAATTCCTAAGATTCAAAATCGTAATTTTAACTATATATTAATCGTTAGACTTCTTCTCTGACAGAGAAGCATATACTTTCTGTACCCGCCACTTCACATTACTCTGTAGGAGTAATGTTCACTTTTCACTTGGCCACGACATTTGTATTGCTATTTTCTCAAAGCCGGAACAACAATTCTACTTGCTTCTTTTCGGATTTTGGGAGGGTCTTCATGAAGTTGAAATTGTTGCTACTTTTTCGTTCAAGGATTAACCAACCGTCAGCTTTCTGGGAGAACCCTACCCATTTCGAGTGCCATAAGCTGGAAATCTTTCTATAATTCCAAATTCTTCATTTCCAACTCTATTTATTTTTCTCTCACTTTCTCTCTTATTCCAACACCCCATTTGGCATTTCTTCTTTATTTTGCTGCATTTTCAATAGTTTCATGTTTAATCAATAAAAGTAAATTCTATAAATTGTTGTCATGACTCTGGTTCTGTTTCTTGCCTTTTCTTCAAGCCAAAGTGTTGAGGAAGCGCTTCAATTATATCTGACTCCTTAAATCGACCTGGCATCTTTATCTCTAATTCCCCTACGAAATTGACTAACTCATCTTTGCGGAGTTAATTTATGTACACCTGCGATGTGCCTCCCACCTTCAGGACACATTTAGCACCTTTACAATTAATCCAGTTATATTACTACAAACGTGGTGTCTCTTTTTTATTCACACTGAAAAACGAAAATTCGCCATCTACCGAGCCCCAATTGTAATGTTACAACAACCTGGACTAGTCCGCAGTTAATTCCAGTCTCAAAGACACTGGAGTCCCAACAGACGTGAATTAATCAATAATTTGCTTTTAAAAAACGGACGTTTTGGAATTTGGATGCCCAATAATTTACAATCACCAGGTTTGTAAGTTGAAATAGAACTAAAGCTTATTTATAATAGAAATAAACATGAAATATGTAGTTATTATAACGGTCTAACGGCAAGCTATCCTACTACCCCCATTAAGTGCCCCAGCTCTGCACACACGCACAAGACAGATAAGCACAGAGCAATGGGAGGGTGAAAATTAAATAGTGACAAGGACAAAATATGAAATCCTTGCTTCATTTAATGATTTTTTTTCAGTGCATCTTGTTCCCACTTTGAATCAGCTTTAATGTCTCAAATTTTGCACCCTGCAATGGCTTTTCCACAGTTCCCAAAATATATATAACTCACACCTTTCCTCCACAAACGTCAACTTTGCTTCTTCCGATTTTCTCTCAGCTTGTGGGTTCTCCTCCAGGCACGTGTTTAGGGAACAAAACACTCATAGGCTATTGGCAAGAAATATTTAACTTTGTATTTGCACAGGAGGCTTAGCCGTCATTTTTTCTGCTTGTGAGGATTAAGCTGGTTCTTTCACCTCCACGGTCAGAATTCAAAACGAATGTAAGATGGAACGTCGTGGCTCTGAAGAAAATTCCGAAGAGAAAATATCCATTCACCAGCGGTGACCTGGCAGAATACAGCCTCTTCGTGCTAATTCATTGACCACCAGCCAAGGTGGTCATCACTGATTCCTTCCAAGTCAAATAACAAACAAAGAACAAAGAAATGTACATGATGTGGAGATGCCGGCGTTGGACTGGGGTGAGCACAGTACGAAGTCTTACAACACCAGGTTAAAGTCCAACAGGTTTGTTTCGATGTCACTAGCTTTCGGAGCGCTGCTCCTTCCTCAGGTGAATGAAGAGGTCTGTTCCAGAAACACATATATAGACAAATTCAAAGATGCCAAACAATGCTAGGAATGCGAGCATTAGCAGGTGATTAAATCTTTACAGATCCAGAGATGGGGTAACTCCAGGTTAAAGAGGTGTGAATTGTCTCAAGCCAGGACAGTTGGTAGGATTTCGCAGGCCAGATGGTGGGGGATGAATGTAATGTGACATGAATCCCAGGTCCCGGTTGAGGCCGCACTCATGTGTGCGGAACTTGGCTATACGTTTCTGCTCGGCGATTCTGCGTTGTCGCGCGTCCTGAAGGCCGCCTTGGAGAACGCTTACCCGGAGATCAGAGGCTGAATGCCCTTGACTGCTGAAGTGCTCCCCGACTGGAAGGGAACATTCCTGCCTGGTGATTGTTGCACAATGTCCGTTCATTCGTTGTCGCAGCGTCTGCATGGTCTCGCCAATGTACCACGCTTCGGGACATCCTTTCCTGCAGCGTATCAGGTAGACAACGTTGGCCGAGTCGCACGAGTATGTACAGCGTACATGGTGGGTGGTGTTCTCACGTGTAATAGTTGTATCCATGTCGATGATCTGGCACGTCTTGCAGAGATTACCATGACAGGGTTGTGTGGTGTCGTGGTCACTGTTCTGAAGACTGGGTAGTTTGCTGCAACCAATGGTTCGTTTGAGGTTGCGCGGTTGTTTGAAGGCAAGTAGTGGGGGTGTGGGGATGACCTTGGCAAGATGTTCATCGTCATCAATGACGTGTTGAAGGCTGTGAAGAAGATGGCGTAGTTTCTCCGCTCCGGGGAAGTACTGGACGGCGAAGGGTATTCTGTCGGTTGTATCCCATGTTTGTCTTCTGAGAGCTCGGTCCGGTTTTTCGCTGTGGCGCGTTGGAACTGTCGATCGATGAGTCGAGTGCCATGTCCCGTTCGTACGAGGGCATCTTTCAACGTCTGTAGATGTCTGTTACGCTCCTCCTCGTCTGAGAAGATCCTGTGTATACGGAGCGCTTGTCCTTAGGGGATGGCTTCTTTAATGTGTTTAGGGTGGAAGCTGGAGAAGTGGAGCATCATGAGGTTATCCGTGGGTTTGCGGTAAAGCGAAGTGCTTAGGTGACCGTCCTTGATGGAGACGAGTGTGTCCAAGAATGCAACTGATTTTGGAGAGTAGTCCATGGTGATTCTGATGGTTGGATGGAAGTTATTAATGTCATTGTGTAGTCGTTTCAGTGATTCTTCGCCGTGTGTCCAAAGGAAAAAAATGTCATCGATGTATCTGGTGTATAACATCGGTTGAAGGTCCTGTGGGGTGAGTAGGTCCTATTCAAACTTGTGCATGAAGATGTTGGCGTATTGGGGTTGTCGGTATACCTCTTTGCAGTAGTCCATTCTGTTCAGTAAGACAGTGGCCCCCACTTTGTCTGCTGGTTTGATGACGATGCTGTGGTTGGTCTTGAGAGCGTGGATGGCATTGCGTTGTGCTTGGGTGACGTTCGGGGTTGTCTTGTGAATACGACTGATGAATCTGGCATTGACGCGACTCCTGACGGCTTGAGCATACATGTCGAGTCTAAGGCAGCAGCCTTCCGGAGGGGTCCAATTCGACTGTTTCCTCTTCGGTTGCCGCATCGCAGATCTCTCGGTCTGCTGTTCCGGTTCATTGGTAGTCTGCTTGGGTTCGCTGTTGGCCTCTTGGGGTCTGTGGAAGAATTCCCGGAGCCTCATTCGCCTGATGAATTCCTCCGTGTCTGCCGCGAGACTGATGGGGTCCATTTTGGTGGTGGTGCAGAAATTAAGCCCTCTGCTGAGGACTTCGATTTCGTCTGGTTGAAGGGTGTAGCCTTCAGAACAGTGACCACGACACCACACAACCCTGTCATGGTAATCTCTGCAAGACGTGCCAGATCATCGACATGGATACCACTATTACACATGAGAACACCACCCACCAGGTACGCGGTACATACTCGTGCGACTCGGCCAATGTTGTCTACCTCATACGCTGCAGGAAAGGATGTTCCGAAGCGTGGTACATTGGCGAGACCATGCAGACGCTGCGACAACGAATGAACGGACATCGCACAACAATCACCAGGCAGGAATGTTCCCTTCCAGTCGGGGAACACTTCAGCAGTCAAGGGCATTCAGCCTCTGATCTCCGGGTAAGCGTTCTCCAAGGCGGCCTTCAGGACTCGCGACAACGCAGAATTGCCGAGCAGAAACTTATAGCCAAGTTCCGCACACATGAGTGCGGCCTCAACCGGGACCTGGGATTCATGTCACATTATATTCATCCCCCACCATCTTGTCTGCGAAATCCTACCAACTGTCCTGGCTTGAGACAATTGACACCTCTTTAACCTGGGGTTACCCCATCTCTGGATCTGTAAATGTTTAATCACCTGCTAATGCTCGCATTCCTAGCATTGTTTGGCATCTTTGAATTTGTCTATATATATGTTTCTGGAACAGACCTCTTCATTCACCTGAGGAAGGAGCAGCGCTCCGAAAGCTAGTGACATCGAAACAAACCTGTTGGACTTTAACCTGGTGTTGTAAGACTTCGTACTGTAAAGAAATGTACAGCACAGGAACAGGCCCTTCGGCCCACCAAGCCCGTGCCGGCCATATTGCCCGACTAAACTACAATCTTCTACACTTCCTGGGTCCGTATCCCTCTATTCCTTGCTACTTGATGTAAAGAGACTTGTCTTGGCTTACTTGAGTTAAAGATATAGGCTGCATGAAAATCACAGATCTGTTACTCATCCCTTGACCAAAACTGTAATAGCAAAAATTAAAGCAATGGACAAAACAGGGACCAAACAGCGTTTCAACAGGAGAATGGTTACAGTTCGAATTGAGGATTTTCCCATTTCCGGAACGTCACTGCGTGCGGAGGGACTACTGTAAACAAGACGGGTTAGCAGTGAGGTTAGTTCTCACATTTAGAGGATCAATACTGATATTTACTCGACATGCAAGCGATGGGATGTGTGGAACGGTCGTATTTTCCGACCTTTCAGCACTCCGGGAGTTCCCTCCACTCAGGGCGTCAGAAGGAAAGATATTTCCCACATTTGGAGGGTCAGTATTGAAGGAGCTCACCGCACTCGGAGTGCCAGGAGTGAGCTTCCGATGGGTTAGTACTGAGGGAGTTATCAACACTCGAAATGTCAGAAGTTGGGGACTTCCGGGTGCGGCTATGCGGAGCTGAGCCGCACGATTTGGCAGCTCCCGCGACCACGGACTTTCGGGCTCGCTAGAAGAGCCCCAACGGAACGTTTTTCGATACTAACCCGTGGGGAAGGTAAGAGGGAGGTCCCCTCCAACTTTTATGAAACGGACTCGAAGTGTAACGGCCACAAAAGTGGCATTGGAGCAACGGGAAAAACCGGGGAAAAAAGACAAAACGGCGGCGGCCAGAGACAAAGTGGAGATGCAGGAGTTTATTAAGCGCTGCTTCGAGGAGCAGCGCGAGGACATGCGTAAGGAAATGCTGGCGCCTATGATTTCGGCAGTTGAAGGACTAGGGATCACCCAGAAGTCCCACGAGGTTCAGATCCAGGAGGTACAAAAAAGAGTTGGTCAGAACGAGGACGAAATCTCGGGCCTGGTGGTGAGAGTGGAGCAAAACGAGGCTCTACACAGGAGGTGGGCGGGAAGACTCGAAGACCTGGAGAACAGGTCAAAGAGAAAGAATCTGCGGATCCTGGGTCTCCCTGAAGGAGCGGAGGGGGCCGATGCCAGGGCATACACGAGCATGATGCTCGGGGCGATGATGGGCAAGGAGGCCCCTTCGAGGCTGCTGGAGTTGGACGGGGCACAACGGGTGCTGGCGAGGAGGCCCCGGGCAAATGTGCCGCTAAGGGCGATGGTTGTGAGGTTCCACCGGTTCACGGACAGAGAGTGGGGCCTGAAATGGTCCAAGAAGGAGCGGAGCAGTAAGTGGGACAATGCAGAGATCCGAATATACCCGGACTGGAGCACAGAGGTTGCATAGCGGAGAGCGGGTTTCAACCGGGCCAAAGCGGTGTTGCAGCAGAAAGAAGTGAAATTTGGAATGCTGCAGCCAGCGGACTGAGGGTCATATACATGGGCCAACACTACTACTTTGAAACGCCTGAAGAGGCGTGGACATTTATACAAACCGAAAAGTTGGACTCTAACTGAGGGTTTGCAAGGGTGGGGGGGGGGATATTTGAGGTTTGATGTGTGATGGTTGTTGTATGTAGGGGTCAATCAAAATCACGCACAGGAAATATTACATGGGTTGGGGGAGAGAGACAAGGCCGCGACAGGAGCTGCGCCAGAGGGGGCGGAGCGGGCTTTGGAAAACACGGGGTTCTTTGTTTTTGAAGAAAGGTGGGAGGTGGAACTCCCACACGGGAAGGTTAATGGGATAGCGGGGGTAGCCGGGGTCAGCAGGTGTCAGCTGACTTATGGGAGTTACATGGGAGGAGCAAAAATGCTAGACAGGGGTCTAGCGGGGGGGGGGGAGGGAAGGCGGGGGGGGGGGGGGGGCGGGGAAAGGGTTGCTGCTGCACTGGCCGAAAGGGAATGGGACATAGAAGAGGTGGTCGGGACGGGGGTCCCCTGTCTGGGGGACTGGTGGGTGAGGGAGGCGTGGACATGGGACTGGCCCAGAAAAGGTGATGGCTAGTCGGCACGGGTGTGTGGGGGGGGGTGGGGGGTGAGAGCACCTCCAATCCGGCTGATGATGTGGAATGTGAGGGGGGCTGAATGGGCCGGTGAAGAGGGCTCGAGTGTTCGCGCACTTAAAGGGACTGAAGGCGGATGTGGTCATGCTCCAAGAGACTCACCTGAAGGTGGCAGACAGGCCAGGTTAAGAAAGGGATGGGTAGGACAGGTATTCCACTCGGGACTGGATGCGAAGTATAGAGGGGTGGCAATATTAGTGGGAAAGCGGGTGTAATTTGAGGGCAAGACTATTGAGGTGGACAATGGAGGGCGATATGTACCGCACTTGGTGAGTGGTAGGCTGCAAGGGACGTGGGTGGTGTTGGTAAATGTATACGCCCCGAACTGGGATGATGCAGGATTCATGAAGCGAATGTTGGGGCGCATTCCGGACCTGGAGAAAGGAGGCCTGATAATGGGAGGGGACTTCAATACAGTGTTGGATCCAGCACTGGACCGCTCCAATTCAAGGACTGGAAAGAGGCCGGCGGCGGCCAAGGTACCTTGGTGGTTTATGGATCAGATGGGGGCAGTGGACCCATGGCAGTTGCAAGGCCGCAGGCTAGGGAATTTTCTTTCTCTTCCCATGTACACAAAGCCTACTCCTGGATAGATTTTTTTGTTCTGGGCAGGGTGCTCATCCCGAGGGTGGAGGGGACGGAGTTTTTGGCCATTGCCGTTTCGGACCATGCCCCGCACTGGGTGGAACTGGAGCTGGGAGAGGAGAGGGACCAACGCCCGCTGTGGTGGCTGGATGTGGGACTGCTGGCGGACGAGGTGGTTTGTGTGAAGATGAGGGCGTGTATCAAAAGGTACTTGGAGGCCAACGACAATGGGGAGGTGCAGGTAGGTGTGGTATGGGAGGCATTGAAGGCGGTGTTCAGGAGAGAGCTAATCTCTATTAGGGCTCATAGGGAGAAGACAGAGGGCATGGAAAGGGAGAGGTTAGTGGGGGAGATTTTGAGAGTGGACAGGAGATACACAGAGGCCCCGGAGGAAAGATTACTTGGGGAAAGATCACGGCTCCAGACGGAGTTTGACCTGTTGACCAGAGGGAAGGCGGAGACACAGTGGAGGAAAGCGCAGGGGGAGACCTATGAGTATGGGGAAAAGGCTAGTCGGATGCTGGCACACCAGCTCCGTAAAAGGATGGCAGCGAGGGAAATAGGGGGAGTCAAAGATGGAAGGGGAGCCACGGTTCGGAGTGCGACGAAAATAAATGAGGTATTTAAGGCCTTCTATGAAGAGCTGTACAGATCTCAGCCCCCAGCGGGTGAAGAGGTTATGAGACGATTCCTAGACCAACTGAGATGCCCGAGGGTGGAGGCAGGGGTGACCCCCCCCTCCCCTGTTGACCTACCACTGAGGAGAGTGGAGGGGAGCTCTCGGTATCTGGGGATCCAGATAGCCAGGAGTTGGGGGCCCTACATAAACTAAATCTGATGAGGTTGGTGGAGCAAAGGGAGGAGGATTTTAAAAGATGGGACATGCTACCACTCTCGCTGGCGGGTAGAGTGCAATCGGTCAAAATGCTGGTCCTTCCGACCAGCATGACAGACGTTGCAGACGAACTACTGGATGCAAACATTGTAGAAAGAGGAAACTGTTGCAAGATGTACGAATGACTGGTAGAGAGAGTCGACACTGTACTAGACGCGACGAGGAGGAAATGGGAGGAAGACTTGGGTCTCTAAATAGGGTGGGGATTCTGGAACGAAGCAGTACATAGGGTCAACTCCACCTGCACATGTGAAAAACTCACTATAACTCAACTAAAGGTGGTACATAGAGCCCACTTACCAAGAACCCGAATGAATTGGTTCTTCCCGGATGTGGAAGACAGATGTGAACAGTGCTAATGAGGCCCAGATAACCATATTTTCTGGTCTTGCCCCAGACTTGCTGGGTACTGGACAGCCTTCTTTGAGGCAATGATCAAAGTGGTGAGGATGAGGGTGGAGCCATGCCCGAAAGTGGCGGTCTTCGGGGTTCCAGACCAGCCAGATCTCTTCATGGGGAGGAAGGTGGACGGCCTTGCCTTTGCCTCACCGATCACCCGCCGTTGAATCCTGCTCGGCTCGCGATCAGCAGCATCACCCAAAGCTGCAGGTTGCCTTTTCAGAACTATCAGAATTTCTCCAAATCGAGAAAATCTAATTCGCCATCCGAGGGTCGGAAGACGGTTTCCTCGGAACATGGGGACCGTTCACCCATATTTTCCGGGACCTGATTGTGGCCAACGAACAAACAAATAAATAAGCAAGTAGCCTGGAGCCAGGGAAAGGAGCGAAGACATGAGAGAAGAGAGGGGAGGGAGGGAAGACCGGGGGTGGGGAATTCAACAGGGAGTAGCCAAACACAGCTGAAAATAAAAGGGAACAGCAGAGAAGGAGGGGGTGGGATAGGAGAGGAGGGGGAAAGCAGGTGGGGAAGGGGGCGGGAGTGGGATACAGGGCGGAAGGATGAGTAGAGGAGAACAACAGAGGGGAGCCAGAGGGGAGGGAAAAGGAACAGAAACTGGAGGGAGAGCCCTGGAAACGACAACGACCACAACAGGGACAGCAACGAAAAGGAGAGTAAGAAAGAACAGGAAGACGGAACGGCAGACGACCAAAGCTATGGCAAATGGCAAATGGACAAAACAAAATCCAAAACCGTTCAAGAGATGCACGTGACTTCAGGGGCACCATCCAGGTGCCCCTCCCACCCGATTTTTTCTGCTTATTTTATATTTATTTTTTATAAAAACAGAAAAGAAGCGGGGTGGGGCGAAAGAAAGCAGGCCCCCCTCCTCTTTACTGGCATGTGTAATGAAATGTAGTCTTTTTTGTTTCTCTGTATATGTACTTACCCTGTTTTAATTTTTCCAACCTTTGTTTGTTTTAATTTTGTAGGTCATTTTATTATTGCCTTTTCGTTTCTCTGTGTCTACATCTGTAAATATTCCATGTATAAAACCCAATAAAGACATTCTTTAAAAAAAGGAGTGCGGGAACATCGTATCGTTGAAAAACCATCGTAACGGGCTCCCTAGCTACCGCAAATTCTGTCCAGAGGCAGTGCTGCATTACTTAACAAATGGCCATGTAAATTCAACCTGTCAAATGTCTGGCACCGATGCCAAGTTTAGGAAAACTTCTGACAGTCCAGTCAAATTACAGTTTTAAGTAATTGAAGCAGAACATGACCAAAAAAACTCAGGAAGTCGAAAATCATTTTGGAAATGGAACCTGAGTAAATGGTCCTTGCCCGTATGAATGTTCAGCAGAGCCAAAGTGAGGAAGCTTTATATATCTGTATTTCAGTCTCACTGATTTCAAACAATGCCCGAAAATCCTCCACCACTATCTGTTGTTCTTCCCTCTGGGTACAGTAATGTGGGTTCAATCTACTTAGCCAACAACTTATCGTTAGGATCGACATTGATCATTGTGGTAGAGTGCTGAATGACCACCGGACTTCCTGTCAGGTGTGGAAGAAGCAAACATAACCCAGAGATTAGTTGGAGCCGCAGTTTCGCTGAGGAAGTAGTCGATGGTGAGGAAGCGGTTCGGTTGATAGGGGGAGCTCCTCGTATTTGTGCTAACGAGTCTACATGCCCTTGATATCTGTGTCCATTGCAGGATTGCAGGGAATTGCCAGTTCGTCCTGATGACAAAACCCCATATTTACATCTAATACATTCTCTATCCTGCCGTTCAACAATACATCGCGCAGTGGGATCACTAAAAAAGTAGATTTCAGATTCACAATGCTGGTCTTCTGTGATTAATAACGGCCACAAACAGAATCAAATTAGATTTCACTGCAGTATGTGACCTCACCATCTGTCACACCTCCCTATTATAATAATCTTCATTATTGTCACAAGTGGGCTTACACTAACATTACAATAAAGTTAGTGTGAAAATCCCCTAGCAGCCACACCCCAGCGCCTATTCTGATACACAGAGGGACAATTCAGAATGTCCAACTTACCGACGAGCAATTCTTTCGGGAATTGTGGGAGGAAATCGGAGCACCCAGAGGAAACCCACATAGAGAAGGGGAGGACGTGCAGCTTTCGCACAGACAGTAACCCAAGCCGTGAATCGAACCTGGGATGCTGGCGCTCGCAGTGCTAACCGCTGTGCTACCGTGCTGCCCTTCAGCATTAACTTGGGTTATCAATGACAGTTCGACGGAGAGTAAAGAAACACTTGTTGAAATTCATTTATTTGCCCAAATTCGAGGACAGTAAGGCAATTATTAAATATGACTAATATTTGGTTCGACCCTCGATTTTGCTCCAGCAATCAAATAAATTGTGGTTCATCTTCTAAGTCAATGCTATTCTGCCAGCCTATTATCTCTTACACGCCTCAACATCTAGAAATATATAGGGCTCTGCCTCAAATACACAAAATGAATGAGCATCGTAGATAACTTTGTATTTGACTCTGAAGAAGCTTCAATGTCTGAGTGAAATGATTCATGTAGCTTTCAGAGAATTGTGTACTCTTGTGCGAACATGTCGCTTATTTCCAGACATCCCAGCTGGGTAAAACCTCTATTTTGTTGCTCCCTGTCCAAACCTATAATAATTTAAGAGTTGTTATTGAGACAAGGCCTTAATCGTCTTATGTAGGGTCACTGTAGGCCCAGTCTAATTTTACAAGGAATCTGCCAATTCATACTCGAAGTGTCTAATCAGCCGTACTTAATGAATGTTCATAGATTAGATGAGTGGGCCAAACTTTGGCAGATGGCATTTAACGTGAATGAATGTAAGGTTAACCGTTTTATTTGAAAACATGGAAAGGCAACTTGTAATCTACATGGAATGAAACGTCAAAGATCTTCGGAGTAGAGAGTGCCCTCGTGCATGAATCACAGAAACTAGTATGGAAGTACAAGAAAGGTAAATTTAATGTTGCCATTTCTGGCTAAAGGGATGGGTTATAAAAGTAGGGAAGTGTTGCTACAACTGTTGAAGGCATTGCGAAGACAACTCCTGGAGTGCTGTGTACAGTTGCTGTCGCCTTATTTGAGGATGGATGTAAGTGCATCAAAGGAATTTATAAAGAGGTTCACTGGATTGTGTCCAGAGATGAGGGGTTTGTGTTATGGAGAGAGCTTGAACAGTTTAGGCTATACCCTCTTGAGTTTAGAAGAATGAGAAGATCTTACTTTTGTGGCACAAACTAGACCGAGGGGTAATTGTTTTAGGACAAGAGGCAGCAGTTTTGAAACAGGCGTTCAATAAATTACTTCTCTCAAAGTTCGTGAATCTGTGGAATTCACTCTGTCAGAGTGCGGTGCATTTTGGGGGATTCAGTAAATTGAAAGTGGAGAGAAGCACTATCTTAATTAGTAATAAGTTGAGAGGTTATGCAGAACGAGTAGGGACGTTGAGTTGAGGCCGGGAGGGGTTCATCTATGATGGTATTCAATATTGGAGCACGCTTCAGGGGCTCATGATGCTCAATTGCCGACTCCCGCAGCTAGTTCTTACTTTTTATGTTTTTTATTGCTCCAATTTTGCTTCTCGCGTTGCCCTCTCGCATTTATTCATCACATCTCCACATTGTTGACCCCTCGCTGTCAGCAGTTATTTTAAACCAAATCTCTACGCCTGACTTGTAGGACGTGTGAGAAAACTAGTCCCAGCACAATTCAGGTGAGGAGTACTCCAATGGTAGTTTGTCCACTTTAACCAGAGTACGGGTGCCCATGTCCCAGAAATTGACCACGTTTCTCCCCACACATCCAAAGAATAAAGAACAAAGAACAGTACAGCACAGGAACAGACTCTTTGGCCCCCAACACTGCGCCAATCTGCCCCACAAGGCTGGGTCCTCAGGCCCATACTTTACTCCTTATACACCTATGACTGTGTGGCTAAATTCATCTCCAACTCGATTTTCAAATTTGCTAATAACACCACAGTAGTGGGTCTGATTTCATACAATGACGATACAGAATGCCGGAATGAGAGAGAGAATCTGGTGAACTGGTGCTCCAACAACAATCTCTCCCTCAATGTCAACAAAACGAAGGAGATTGTCATCGACTTCAGGAAACGTAGTGGAGAACATGCCTCTTTCTACATCAATCGGAACGAAGTAGAAAGGGTCGAGAGCTTCAAGTTTGTAGGTGTCCAGATCACCAACAACCTGTCCTGGTACCCCCATGCCGACACTATAGTTAAGAAAGCCCACCAACGACTCAACTTTCTCAGAAGACTAAGGAAATTTGGCATGCCACCTGTGACTCTCACCAACTTCTACAGATGCACCAGAGAACGCATTCTTTCTGGTTGTATCGCAGCTTGGTATGGATTCTGCTCTGCCAAGACCGCAGGAATCAACAAAAAGTCGTGAATGTAGCCCAATCCATCAAGGAAACTAGCCTCCCATCCATTGACTCTGTCTACAATTCCCGTTACCTCGGAAAGGCAGCCAGCAAAATAAATGACCCCGCGCACCCCGGGCATACTCCATTCCACCTTCTTCCGTAAAGGAAAAGATACCAAAGTTTAAGGTCACGTGCCAACCGTCTCAAGAACAGCTTCGTCCCTCCTGCTATCAGACTTTTGAATGGACCTACCTCGTATTAAGTTGACCTTTTCTCCACACCTTGCTATAACGGTAACATTATATTCTGCAGTCTCTCCTTCCTTCCCTATGTACGGTATGCATTGTTTGTACATCATGCAAGAAACAACACTTTTCACTGGATACTAATACATGTGACAATAATAAATCGAACCAAATCCAGCCAATCACGTGTCCTGAATAGACCAACCGCCTATATCCTTGCATACCCCATCTGCTGATGTATTTATCCAGATAAGTCTAAAAGGTCGCTAGCCTCAACCACCTCACTTGGCAGTGCATTCCAGTCCACTATCACCCTCGGTGTAAAAATGTTCCCCCACACATCTCCATTGAACATATCGCCCCTCACCTTGAACTGGTGTCCCCTTGTAAATGTCATCTCTGCCCTAGGAAAAAGCCTCTAAATGTTCACCCTATCGATACCAATCATAATTTTATAATGTTTTATCAGGTCGCCCCTCAGCCTGCGTCTCTCCAGGAGAACAATCCCAGATCATTAAATCTCTCCGCATAGCTCATACCCTCCATTCGTTGAGTTTGAATTTAAAGCATGTACTTATTTTTTTGCTTTCCGTTTGCCTCGTGTCTCATATAATAATAGTTCTGCTGTATTACAATTTATTCCATAGATGTTCATAGTCGTGAAGAATAACATATTTCGCACTTATAGCTATGTAGTTGGGGACCATGAAAACCTGATACACCCGCCTCCATTGCCCTTTTCTCCGTACGTAACTGTGGATGGCCCATTTCCTGACACCCGGCTGTAAACAACAACGGGGAATGCGCGCTGTAGGCTAAAAGTCCAAACATACTGATTCTACTGTCCCCTACTGCCACGATATTCCTAAATACCACTGCTTGAGTGCGGTTTTCGGGTTGTTCATTCACTCTTCACTCCCTGCGCTCAACCATACCAACTGCTGAACCTAGTATATGTTGGATTGCTGAAAGGTTGACATTCATCTAATTCTATGCATAGCATTGCCAAAGAGAAGACTGAAATATTGCGAACCATCTTTAGCCAAAACCGTTACTGCATCGTCCATGACAACCTCCGGGATCACCAAAATGACCGACGTCAGTCTTCAACAATCTAATTTACTCCACGTGATCTGAAGCATTGGGTACTACAAAGGCTGTGGGGCCTGATAATATTACGCAATTGCACTGACGACCTGTGTTCCAGTTCTTGCCACGTTCCTATTTATTCCAGTACAGTTCTAACAGCGGCATTTACTCGCCTGGGAAAAGAAATGCCCAGGTCCGCCCAGTACACAAGGAATGGGACAAATCTAACCGGGCCAATTACGTCGGCATCAATCGAGTAGCGATCATCAGTAAAACGATCAACAGCACTATCGATATTCATAACACGTCTCTGAAATGAGACAATGCTATTTTGAACACCCGTGATACTGACCAATCTGCAAGGCTCAACTGCCCGTCAATCGTTCAAATAACTGAGTAAATTAGTGTGAAAGGGTTATAGATTAACAGAGTGTTGCAAGGCATAAGTATTGATATCCATTTTTCTGCAGTCATACACTTTTCCACAAGCGTTGTACGCCATTCGGCTGCTTGATCTTGTTGCTTAGTTTACTTGCTATAAATATGTCGGTTAATAAGGTCGCCTTCCTCAATCCTAATTGTGAATGTTTTTATAAAGTCACCAGGTATCTCTCGATACCGCCAGAAGTTTTAACCGAATACCGATCAAACAGCCAATCCACCAGTTAGTTAGTACAAAGTCAATACGACTTTATTTACACACAGTATGATTTACTCATGCATAATAACACTACAGGCTAAACTGTATCTATCACTAACACCTATACTTAACTTCGGGTGCGCACTTAGGTCAGCGGAACAATGGCCTTTGCTCGGATCTGAGGCTGTTCGGTTCAAAGAGGTAACAGGAGTACAGCTAATGTCGTCCGTCTCGTAGCGAGCGTTGAACTTGAACTTACTTGCTTCTGCTGGTGCTCTTATAAGGGCCTCTCCGCTTGAAAGCCAAATGCAAGAGAGTGAAGCTTTGGCGGGAGTACCTTCTTATACTTGGAGGGGCTTTGCGCACTGTTAGGCAGGCCTTAATCTTGGTCCCAATTAATTGGCCAGCTTCTTGATCACTGCCATCGATCCAAGCCAATAAAGGGGCGGGTGCCTTGATGGCTGGGCGTGTCCTAAGTGGCCGTTGGCCTTCCTTTGTTTGTGTCTTCCTGCTTGGATAGTGGCGCCGGAACGTCTGGGACAGTATCGGCTACCCGAGCACTAGTTCTTTGTTCCTCGGAGATGGGCCATCAATATGTTACTCGGCCCGGAGTTTCGGTTCCGTTTGCAGACTGCCTTCCAAATATACATTCTGGCTCTGTGCCTGCTTGTTGATTTGTATTGTCAATTTTTCCCTGCATGCTCTGCGAGTGTCCATTTTATATCCTAAAAGTGGCTTCCCAGATGGCTGCACATCCTCCTTCTGATCCTCAACGCGAAGCGTGAAGGATCATATCACTGTATCGTCTTTGTTCTCTGTCTAAGTCGAGCACCCACAATCAAGGACAGGTTCTATCCTACTCTGTCCTATGGATTGGAACCTTTACCTAAATTGCTTTTATTTACATCACATCATTGTAAAATGCTAAGGGGCACTATAATATTCAAGCATGTGTTCCATTTCTTTTTTATTTAAAACACGGGAACCTCTAACTATCCTTCTCTAAACTATCTTGAGTCAATCAAAAGAATTTGCAAACAGTATAAACTGTATAATAGCAGCATTACATTTCTCTGTATCTTGGCGGTCAAGTACAGACTTTCACATCTTTCTTTATTAGAACAAACAAAAAAATTAGTCGATGCACTTTATTTACTGAGAGAGAGTGGGGGGTGGGGGGGGGGGGTTGGAACCGAAAATAGGTGGTCTGAGTGTATATACTGGAGTGCGAGAGGCTTTACTTCAGAATTTCCGAAGTCTCAGAGCCTGGATGACACTGCAGAGTATTGCTATGACTAACAGTGTTTCTACGATGTATGAAAGGGAACACCATTTTCTAAAGTTGTCACACCAGGTTGGTGTGTCAGTGGCTGCCTTTGGGTGTGGTGTATGGCAGGGATGGGAAACATTTACGGCCTGTGGGGTAGGGGCCAGGGGGGTCGCGTCCGCACGCAACTGTAGTGATCCCACGAAGATCCAAATGTAGGTCACGATGTCCATCTTCATGTTCTCTTCTTTTTCTTAGTCTTCCACTGTCTTCTGTTGTTTTGGATTTCCTGTGGACACAAGCATAATATCTGTTATTACCTTGTTTAAGATCTCGTATGTCTGTCTGTCTCTCCCTTTATTATCAATTGCCCATTCGAATTGTCACCATATGTGTCTCCCTCATTTTTTTTAAAACCAAATATTTTTGGGGACAAGACATCCGAAAAGAAAGTACTGTCACAGTGCAAGCAGTTTCGCAGCCTGTGTGATCAATGTGCTGAGTGGGCGGACAATTTCTCCGTCCAGCAACAAAGCATTCCATCCAAGTGTTTGAGGATGTAAAATAGAATGTGGGATGGCGACCTAAGGGTCACCGGAAAACAAACAAAATTTGTGGCAAAGAGCATTCTATAAACCGCAGACTAAAAGTAAAAGAGGTTCGAACCAAAAGCTCTGAATGGGCTGTGTGTGGGCCGCGGCGGGGCAAGAATGGGTGTAATCCCCGGGTAGGACGGTGACCAGTGCCGTAGCTGACCAGATGGGGGTCCTCAGGCAGGGCGGGGACCAGCGCCGTTACTCCACTGCCTGGGTGGCCGGACAGGAACGGAAATAATTTGTGTTTGTCGTGGAAAATCTGCTTATTATGATTGCTGTCGAATCAGAAGTGTAGTTATGACTGTATCAATGGGTGTCTGCCTACAAACGCGTTCCTCTAACTGCCATGTAGCATTAAAAGAGTAATTGTGACTGCATCAAAATGTGGCGTGTGGCCAAGGATAAACTTTCTCAAAGGGTCATACACAATACAAACATTCAATATTTTTAAAAATAGCAAACTAAAATAACAAAATCGGGCAGGCTCCATCAGAAAGAAGGACGCCGTGAATCTCAATCGGTTCCTTTTTACCATCATCTGGACATCTCATTGTTCTATAACAAAAAGAGTCGCAAAGGGGCTCGTCTGGTGGGTGTCAGACTCGGAGTCAGCACCTTCTCCCGGTTGCCAAACTCGTGACTGGAGTAGCTGTGCCAAGGCTGCTTTGGGTGATGTGGGGTCCATCTCATCGTTACGGATGAGTCTGTAGGAATTGTCGCGGTGGCAATGCTTATTGTTTAGGTTGGAGGCGGTATGGGGCAATTCATAGTCGTCGGGCGGTGGGTCCGGTCCAGGGGCTTTTATATAAGTGGTCTCAAAGGGGTCGAACGTATCCAGTTCGGAGTCGCTGGGAGTGGGGCCTGCTGCACAATTGTAATCGTGTGGCGGTTCCATGGGGTCTAATATATCAGTGCTGTCGCTGTCGCTGTCGGTGCTGGTCGAATAAAGGGAGAGGCGGAGTCGTGCCTCTGGGGGTGGAGTCGAAATGGCGTTCGAGGATTGGCTGGAATGGTTGGGGGAGGGTAGGAATAGGTCGTCCATGGTCGTCCGTGTTCGCCTGCAGCTGCCAGTGAGATGTGGTGTGAGTGATTGCTCTGGGTGCCATAAGCTGGTTTATGTGAAACCATCCTGACTTGCCATTAGGATAAGTGAACTTTCCACGGAGGGGCTGACTTTATCGGAAATGGAGTAGAGTTCTGCGAATTTGAGGGAAAGAAATGAACTGGGGTTGTACAGGGAGAGCATTACCTGCTGTCCTACTGAAAATTCTGTGGGATGTACCGTTTTGTCAAAACATACTTTACTTTGTTTATTTCGTGTGCCAAGCCTACAGCTGCGGCGAGCTGGGCGACTTTAACATTTTCGAGGATCTGCTATACTGCTTTCTCATGGGTGAGGGCAGTGACTGTGGGGCTGGCCAAATCAAGCCCTAACAAGTACTCTGTTCCTTTCATGGGTCGTCCGGTCATGAGGGTGTGGGGGTGTATCCTGTCGAAGTTGATACCGTGTTCCTTATGAACATGAGTGAAAAAGGGACAACTGTGTCCCATGTGGTATTGTGCTGGTGCACCATTTTCCTGAGGGTTGCTTTGAAGGTTCTATTCATTCGTTCTACGAATCCGCTTGATTGGATGTGAGAGGCAATGTGAAATATTTGTCGGATGCCGAAAATTGTGAGGGCATTTTTCATGACGCGTCCTGTGAAATGTGAGCCTTGGTCTGACTCTATACTACGGGCAAGGCCCCATCTTGTGAAGATGTGCTGCGTTAGAATCTTGGCTGTCGATTTAGCCGTGTTAGTTCTGGATGGAAAAGCTTCCACCCATTTCGTGAAGGTGTCGATTACTACAAACACAGACTTAAAACCATTGTTACAGGGGGGTAGGGGACCGATGTAATCAATCTGTAAATTCGTCCAGGGCCATTAACAGGGCGGGTGTGACTGAGCTGACATTTCCTCGCATATCTGCCTGGATTGTTCTGGGCACAAATTTAAACAATTCAATGTAATGTGTTACATTGGATTAAATATCGGGCCACCAGCAGAGAGGTCTGAGGTGGGCAAGTGTTGCATCTAGCCCTTGGTGTCAATGGGGTCATGGAATTGGCAGATAATTTGGTTTCTATCTTGGGTGGGGACCACATAAACACCATCTTTTAATATTATGCCGTCGCGTGCTGTTAAAGCGTTTCTGTGCTTATCGTAGGTGGCTGGAAAGTTACCTTTTAAAACTTCCCTGAGCTTTTCGTCTTTCTTTTGGGCTTGAGCTAAAACTTGAATATTGGTCAGTGAGACCTGGACCGCGTGCACTGTGGGGGGGGGGGGGGGAGGGGGGGCGGGGAGATTCCAAAAGTGACCATGTCTGGAACCTGCCTTTGCTATGGTGTCTGCCTTAACGTTACCAGGGGGGAAGAATGATGGCGGCTAAGAACTTTAATGACACCGTATTTACGATCTTTAGCTGTCATGAGGATATGCTGGAGTAATGGGGCTGAGGGTAGTGGTTTTTCATCCGCGGAAACAAAACCTCTATATTCCCACAGTGGTAGGAACTCAGTTAAACTATTCCAGACGTATTGGCTTTCGGAGTATTTGTTGGCTAGGGTTGGGAACAAGTCGGGATGCTCTACCATGTATGCTATGGCTGCTAATTCCGCTCCCAGCGAACATAGATGTCCAGGCAATTTGAGTGATATATCCTCTAACGCGCGTCCCTGCGCGTCCTCTACATAAATGCCACAATCAGTGATTCATTTACCTTTTAAAACTGTGGAGGAGCCATCGACATAAATGTTAAGAGGTGCGTCTGTGTCTGTGGGCTGGGGCCTCTGGGGGGTAGAACATGGTTTCGGGGAGCTGATTTGGGTACAAAGGGTCCTGTATTTTGTCTGGTAGTAATGATCTCACACTCATGTGTGGTGCCTGCGTACTGTAAATTATCTGCGTGAAACGTGTGTGTCTTAGTCCTTTTAACCATAATGTCCCATTCTTGTATGAGTAGGGTCCATCATGCTGCGCGAATTGGGCAGCTTCTTGATTACTGCAATCGAGCTAAGCCAATAAAGGGGAGGATGCCTTGATGGCTGGGCGTTTCCTAAGTGGCCGTTGGCGTTCCTTTGTTTGTGTCTTCTTGCTGGGGTGGGGCGCCGGAGTGTCTGTGACAATATCGGCTACCTGAGCACTAGATCTTTGTTCCTCGGAGATGGGCCATCAGCATTTAAATCGGCCCGGAGTTTCGGTTCCGCCTGCAGTCTGCCTTCCAAATGTACATTCAGTCTCTGTTCCTGCTTGTTGTTTTGCATTGTCCATTTTTCCCTGTATGCTCAGCGAGTGTCCATTTTATATACCGAAAGTGGCCGTCCCAGATGGCTACAATCTGACCTACCGTGTTTGTATTTCTAGTTTCGTTTGAATACAATGCTTGAACTGCTTTAAAACTCCATTTCTCTGCTATCAGCCCTCGAGTCAATGAATTTGGCTGGATTATAGCTGGGTCTTCCAACTTCCACCGTTCCTCCCCCAGGAACCAAAGTGCATTCCATCAGGTTCTTGTTCGACTTTAGCACGGCTGAAACTATTTGGAACGAGAGGGGTTAACTTTGCTTATTTGCTCAGAAATACTCTGCAGTGAGTGTAATTTAATTCAGTCTCGGTGGAAGGTAATTGTGTTCCCGAGGGCTTACAGTGTGTATCGAGATTACGCTACTTTCTGGCTGTGTTCCAATGTCGTCAATTAAAGCACCAGGAGTGTTTCTGATGCGACCCTTCGGCACTGAGAAGGGAAGGTCACTTCATCGCGAGACAGAAGGAAGCTTATACAGAGAGAGAAGAGAGTGAGTCAGAGAGGAAAATATAGATATGAGGGCAAGTGACTGCACTGCTAATATAATGACTTGGAATCTAGAAATAACAGATTGCAAAGTGACAAGAGAGAGCAAGTCATTCACCTGGAGGTTTGACAATTTTTCTGCAGCTTTTGAGAAGGTGCCACACAAAAGACAGCTGCATTAGATAAAGATGCATGGCATTAAGGGTAAAGTAGAAGCATGGATAGAGGATTGGTTAATCAATAGAAAGCAGAGTGGGGATTAATGAGTGTTTCTCTGGTTGGCAATCAGTAGCTAGTGGTGGCCCTCAGGGTTCAGTGTTTGGCCCACAATTGTTCACAATTTACATAGATGATTGGAGTTGGGGAGGAAGTGCTGTGTGTCCACGGTTGCAGACGACACTAAGATGAGTGGTTGAGCAAAAAGTGCAGAGGATACCGGAAGTCTGCAGAGTGATTTGGATAGGTTAAGTGAATGGGCTAGGGTCTGGCAGATGGAATACAATGTTGACAAATGTGAGGTTATGCATTTTGGTAGGAATAATAGCAAAAGGGATTATTATTTAAACGATAAAATATTAAAACATGCCGCTGTGCAGAGAGACCTGGGTGTGCTAGTTCATGAGTCGCAAAACGTTGGTTTACAGGTGCAACAGATGATTCAGAAGGCAAATTAAGTTTTGTCCTTCATTGCTAGACGGATGGAGTTTAAGACGAGGGAGATTCTGCTGCAATTGTATAAGGTGTTAGTGAGGCCACACCTGGAGTATTGTGTTCAATTTTGGTCTCCTTACCTCAGAAAGGACCTACTGGCGCTGGAGGGTGTGCAGAGGGAATTCACTAGGTAGATCCCAGAGCTAAAGGAGTTGGATTACGAGGAGAGGTTGAGTAGACTGGGACCGTACTCGTTGGAATTTAGAAGGATGCGGGGAATCTTATAGAAACGTATAGAATTAGGAAGAGAATAGATAGGATAGATGCGGGCAGGTTGTTTCCACTCCGGATGAAAGCAGAACTAGGGGGCATAGCCTCAAAATAAGGGGAAATTGATTTAGGATTCAGCACAGGAGGAACTTCTTCACCCAAAGGGTTGTGAATCCATGGAATTCCTTGCCCAGTGAAGCAATTGAGGCTCCTTCATTAAATGTTTTTAAGGTAAAGATAGATAGTTTTTTTGAAGAATAAAGGGATTAAGGGTTATAGTGTTCGGGCTGGAAAGTGGAGCTGAGTCCACAAAAGACCAGCCATGATCTCATTGAATGGCGGAGCAGGCTCGAGGGAACAGATGGCCTACTCCTGCTCCTAGTTCTTATGTTCTTATGATGATTTGTTCTCATCTGAAGATCGGATCAAAAATGACCTCCTTAATATTCAACACATGTATTACCACTTGCTCGCTATTTTTGGTGTCCCTGGTAAGTTTCTCTACCCCCTCGTTACTGATATTATAATTTTAAAATATATAACTGTTCTCATCCGCTATTATCTGTGCTGTCACTGCATTGGTCTGTATTCCGGGTAAATTTATGATTCCAATTATTAACAGACAATGGTATCTGGAAGACAACCCTTGTAATTTACTGCCTCAATATTGCTGCTGTCGTGGCTCAGCTAAGTCACGATTACGTATCTAAAGTGAATGTTATTCCATTCCTGTTGTCACTAATCGTTGATCTTCTTCACGAACATAGATTCCGATCCAATAACTCCAACAGCACCATTTTGCAATCATGGAGGCTGAAGCCTTAATAATCTCCTGAAATGATTTCTGATCCCATATTCTCCCCGCCATGCCCAGTGTCATTCTTGCTCACGATTACCTTAACAGGTTTTTCGTCTCCGTTTATGTTTCTGCCCAAATGCATCAGGAATACGTTCTGGACAAAGGAGTTTGCGGACCGCTTCTTAGCAACAAATCACCATAAACGGACACACACCCAACTGACTAGATCCTAACTTATACCAACACAATATTATTCTTAATAACTTACACTGTTTGTCAACCGAGCAATATTGCCACTTTAATTTACTCATCTGTTGCTCCTAATTCACTGCCAGTTCTCTGCTGTCCAAAATATGAATTCCTTTCATACATTTATCCAGTTACCTTTTTAAAATTATGTGTTTTCCTTCCAACCAATACGCAAACTAATCAATGGGATTGCTCAGAATTCTCTTCGGGTGCTGGAGATAAAGGATCAGACTGAGTAATGGAAAAATATGAAAACAATGCGTTGTAACGGTACATGAATTGTATTTGAGATCTTAACATTATTTGTCCAATGTAGTTGTGCTTTATTCCTTTTCCGAATATGTTTAATACATCAGAAACGAAAAGGAAGTTACATTAGTCAGCGCAAGTATTTTCATAATCCAGCGATTGCTGATTCCACGCTAAATCTTTCCATACGGCTATTACATTGACATAAAATGATAACATTCCTGTTTCTGGCAATAATTCTGCCGTCCGAATACTCCTCCATGACCTTCTAAATCTCTTTATTTCGCTGCGAACTGAATAAACCATTGGTACCTGCAAACCTCTTGCGGTGACTCAGTGCTGCACACTTGCTTCTGTTGATGTCTCTAGTGTCCCCATGTCACCACTTAATTGTTTCATAAACCAAATTTTACAATATTACCATACTTGTCAGTTAAACTGCGGGACGAAATGCTCCAAACCCATTGGTTACAAGAACGAATCTCAAATCCATATACAGTGTCACCTGCGTTAACCAACGACTGGTGATGAATCGGATTGTTCTTAATACCCGTTTTCCATATCAGTCCAAGCTGAGATAGAACACGATATCTTCTCCATCAGTAACCCTCTCCCCGCCCCCCGCCCCCCCCCCCCCCCCCACCGAGATAGGTGTAAAATATTGGCTTGGTTGACCATTTTCTCAGTTACCAAATCTCCTAAACGTCAACTGATCCCCATACGCTCCTACCCATATCCCAGAACAAAACTTCATCAGGTCACCCATCATTCCCGCGCACACTGAAGTATATGGAGCATAGACCAGTACTTGGAACTATGATGTTGTGGCCATTACGGAGACATGGATTTCACAGGAGCAGGAATGGTTGGTAGATGTTCTGGGGTTTGGATGTTTTCAGAAGAACATTTTTATGGGCGAGGCGTTTTCAGAACCCCAAAATGTTTCATGGCGTTCAACCAACCTCACCCTTTATAGTATTTATTGCTTTTACTAGCACACGGCTTCATCCTAGGTGTGGGATTACAATTATGGACACGTGGGTTTTTAAACACAAAACACTGTTTATTCCATGAACTCAACATAACATCTGAAATAAACATTGGATCTCTTAAATCCCCTTATTCAAAGATAACTCAGAAAATATTGCCACAGTAAATCACTCCTTAAAATGTCCCTTCAAACTTCCGAGAGACTTAACACCTTTAAACAGTATCACATCAGGTTAAAGGATATCTATATTTTCTATGGAATGGCAGAGTGCTTGTTTGACATCAGCTCCAGCATCTTGCTTTTTTCCTGCAAACAACTCACAGCAAACCAGAACTTCTCAAGCTGCTGTCTGAAACTGGCTTTCTCCTTTTTAAGCAGCTCACAGCAAAACAGCCAGGCACTTTTAAACTGCTCTCAGTAAAACCAGCCAGGTACTTTTCAAAACTGTAAAAACTAAACTGCAAAATGGCTGAACTGAGCTGAGCTCCACCCACTCTATGACATCACTGGTTTCTTAAAGGTACATTGCTTAAACATCCAGTTCTTAAAGGTACCCTCACATGACAATATGGAGGGAGGTAAAAGAGGAGCGGGAGTCGCACTGTTAATTAGGGAGTACACCACAGCTGCCGAAAATGAGGTAGTTCAGGAGGATTTGTCTACTGAGTCAGTATGGGTGGAAGTCAGAAACAAGAAAGGAGCAGTCACTTCATTTGGAGTTTTCTATAGACCCCCAATAGCGGCAGAGAGACAGAGGAACAGATTGAGCGGTAGATCTTGGAAAGGTGCCGAAGTAACAGAATTGCTGTCATAGGTGAATTCAACTTCTAATATTGACTGGAACCTCCTCAGTGCAAATGGATTTGATGGAGCATATGTTGCCAGGTGTGTTCAGGAAGGATTCCTGACTCAATATGCAGCTAGGCGAACTCGGGGGGAGGCCATATTAGACTTGGTGCTCGACATCGAACCAACCAGGTGTCAGATGTCTCGGTGGGGGAGCATTTCGGTGACAGTGACCACAATACCTTGACCTTTACCATAATCATGGATAGGGATAGGAACAGACACTATGGGAAGGTGGAGGAGGGGAAATTATACTGTTATTAGACAGGAGCTGAGGAGCATGAAGTGGGAACAATTGTTCGTGCCAAAATGCACAACAGTAATGTGGGGGGTTGTTTAAGGAACACTTGCTGCGTGTTCAGGATAGCTTTGTCCCACTGAGGCGAGGAAGGAATGGTAAGGTGAAGGAGCCTTGGATGACAAGAGAAGTGAGCTTCTAGTCAAGAGGACGAAGGAAGTTTACGTAAGGGTGAGGTGTCAAAGATCTGACTCGGCTCTAGAGGGTTAAAAGGTAGCCAGGAACGAACATGAAAAATGGTCTGAGGAGAGCTAGAAAAAGCCCTGGCGGGAAGGATTAGGGAAAACCCTGAGGCGTTCTACACTTATGTGAGAAATAAGAGGATGATCAGAGTGAGAGACGGCCGATCAGGGATAGTGGAGGGAACTTGTGTTGAGAGTCTGAGGTGATGCGGAGGCCGTAAATTAATATTATGCTTTAGTATTCACTAGTGGGGGGGGGGGGGGGGGGGGGGGGCTTGTTGCTCATGAGAACAGTGTGAACCAGGTTAATTGATCCGAACAGGTTAATATTAATACGGAGGATGTGCTAGGCATTTTGAAAAGCATCAGGATAGACAAGTGTCCTGGGCCTGACGGGATATATCCAAGGTTACTTGGGTAACGAGGGAGGAGATTGCTGCGCCTCGGCGATGATCTTTGCGTCCTCACTCTTCTCTGGAGTAGTACCGGATGATTGGAGGGAGGCGAATTGTTTCCCCGGTTCAAGAAAGGGAATAGGCAAATCCCTGTGAATTACAGACCCATCAGTGTTACGTCTGTGGTGAGCAAAATATTGGAAAGGATTCTGAGAGATAGGATTTATGATTATTTAGAAAAACATAGTTTCATTGAACATAGTCAGCATGGCTTTGTGAATGGCGGGTCATGACTCACAAGCCTCATTGAATGCTTTGAGGATGTGGCGAGACATATTAATAAAGGTCAGACAGTGGATCTGGTGCATATGGATTTCAGTAAGGCATTTGTTAAGGTTCCCCGTTATAGGCTCATTCAGAGTGTCAGGGGGCATGGGATACAGGGAAATGTGGCTGTCTGGATACATAATTGGCTGGCCGAAAGAAGACAGCGAGTGGTAGTGGATGGAATGTAATTCGGCTGGATGTCGGTGACCAGTGGTGTCCCCCAAGTATCTGATCTGGGGCCTCTGCTCTTTGTGGTTTTTATAAATGACTTGGATGAGGAAGTGGAAGGATGGGTTGGTAAGTTTGCCAATGACACGAAGGTTGGGGGAGTTGTCGATATTGTTGAGGGTTGTTGCAGGTTACAACAGGAATTGGACAGGATGCAGAGCTGGGCTGAGAAGTGACAGATGGAGTTCAACCTTCATAAATGTGCAATGATTCATTTTGAAAGGTCGAATTTGAATGCTGACTACAGGGTTAACGGCAGGAATCTTGGAAGTGTGGAGGAACAGAGAGATCTTAGGGTCCATGTACATAGATCACTCAAAGTTGCCACGAAGGTTGATAGAGTTGTTAAGAAGGCCTATGGTGTGTTGGCTTTCATTAACAGGGGGTTTGAGTTTAAGAGCCGCGAGGTTTTGCTGCAGCATGATAAAATCCTAGTTAGACCACACTTGGAAAATTGTGCCCAGTTCTGGTCGCCTCATTTTAAGAACAAAGAACAAAGAAAATTACAACACAGAACAGGCCCTTTGGCCCTACCAGCCTGCGCGGATCCAGAGCCTTTATCTAAACCTGTCGTCCATTTTCCAAGGATTTACTTCCCTCTGTTCACCGCCCGTTCATATATCTGTCTAGATGCATCTTAAATGATGCTATCGTGCCCGTCTCTACACGTCCGCTGGCAAAGCGTTCCAGTCACCCACCACCCTCTGCATAAGAAACTTTCCGCGCACATCTCCCTTAAGCTTTCCCCCTCTCACCTTGAAATCGTGACACATTGTAATTGACACACCCACTCTTGGAAAAAGCTTGTTGCTATCCACCCAGTCCATGCCTCTCATAATTTTATGGACCTCAATCAGGTCCCCCCTCAACCTCCGTCTTTCCAACGAAAACAATCCTAATCTACTCAATCGTTCTTCATAGCTAGCACCCTCCATACCAGACAACATCCTGGTGAACCTGCTCTGCACCCTCTCTAAAGCATCCACATCCTTCTGGTAATGTGGCGACCAGAACTGCACGCAGTATTCCAAATGTGGCCTAACCAAAGTGCTACACAACTGTAACATGACCTGTCAACTCTTGTATTCAACAGCCCGTCCGATGAAGGCAAGCATGCTGTGTGCCTTCTTGGCCACTCTATCGACCTGCGTTGCCACCTTCAGGGTACAATGGACCTGAACTGCCATATCTCTGTGTACATCAATTTTCCCCAGGACTCTTCCATAGTCCGCTCTTGAATTGGATCTTCCAAAATGCATCACCTCGCATTTGCCTGGATTGAACTCCATCTGCCATTTCTCTGCCCAACTCTCCAATCTATCTATATTTTGCTGTATTTTCTGACAGTCCACCTCGCTATCTGCAACTCCACCAATCTTAGTACCATCTGCAAACTTGCTAATCAGACCACCCATACCTTCGTCCAGATCATTTATGTATATCATAAACAACAGTGGTCCGAGCACGAATCCCTGCGGAACACCACTAGTCACCATTATCCATTTTGAGACCCTTTCACTACTTCTCTCTGTCTCCTGTTGCCCAGTCAGTTCTTTATCCATCTAGCTTGTACACCCTGAACCCCATGCGATTTTACCTTTTCCATCAACCTGCCATGGAAACTTTATCAAACGTCTTACTGAAGTCCATGTATATGACATCCACAGCCCTTCCCTCATCAATTAACTTCGTCACTTCCTCAAATAATTCTATTAGGTTTGTGAGCCATGACCTTCCCTGCACAAAACCATGCTGCCTATCACTGATAAGTCTATTTTCTTCCAAATGTGAACAGATCCTATACCTCCGTATCTTCTCCAACGGTTTGCCTACCACTGACGTCAAGCTCACAGGTCTATAATTCCCTGGATTATCCCTGCTACCCTCTGAAAGAAAGGGAAAACATTAGCAATTATCCAGTCCTCCGGGGCCTCACCCGTGCTCAAGGATGCTGCAAAGCTATATGTTAAGGCCCCAGCTATTTCGTCCCTCGCTTCCCTCAGTAAGTTGGGATAGATCCCATCCGGACCTGGGGACTTGTCCACCTTAATGTCTTTTAGAATTCACAAATCTTCCCGCTTCCTTATGCCAACTTGACCTAGAGCATTTAAACATCCATCCCTAACCTCAACATCCGTCATGATCCTCTCCTTGGTGAATACCGATGCAAAGTACTCATTAAGAATCTCACCCATTTCCTCTGACTCCACGCATAAATTCCCTCTTTTGTCTTTGAGTGGGCCAATCCTTTCTCTAGTTACCCTCTTGGCTCTTTATATACGAATAAAAGGCTTTGAGATTTTCCTTAACCCTTTTAGCCAAATATATTGCATGGCCACTTTTAGCCGCTTTATTGCGCGTTGAAATTTGTCCTGCTTTCTTGATATTCCTCCAAAGCTTCATCAGTTTTAAGTCGCCTACATCTTATGTATGCTTCCTTTTTCATCTAAGCTAGTCTCACAATTCCACCCGTCATCCATGGTTTCCTAATCTTGCCATTTCTACCCCTCATTTGCACAGGGACATGTCTGTCCTGCACTCTAATCAAACTTTCCTTAAAAGACTACGACATTTCAAATGTGGATTGACCCTTAAACAACTGATCCCAATCCACATTCCCTGGCTCCTGCCGAATTTTGTTACATCTGGCCTTTCCCCAATTTAGCACTCTTCCTTTTGGACCACTCTCGTCTTTGTCCATGAGTATTCTAAAACTTATGGAATTGTGATCGCTATTCCCAAAGTAATCACCAACTGAAACTTCAACCACCTGATCGGGATTATTCTCCAATACAGGTCCACCATGGCCGCTTCCTGAGTTGGACAATTTACATACTCCTCTAAAAAATCTCTCCTGGATGCTCCTTACAAATTCTGCTCCATCTACGCCTCCAACACTACATGAATCAAATTCAATGTTGGGGAAGTTAAAATCTTTCATCATAACCACCCTATTGCCCTTACATTTTTCTATAATCTGTCTACATATTTGTACCTCTACTTCATGCTCGCTTTTGGGAGGCCTATAGTAAAGTCCCAACAATGTGACTGCACCCTTCCTATTTCTTAGCTCTACCCATATTGCCTCAGTGCTCGAATTCTCCATAGTGCCCTCCTTAATCACAGCTGTGATATCATCTCTGACCAATAATGCAACTCCTCCACCCGTTTTACCTCCTTCTCTATCCCGCCCGAAGCATCGATATCCTGGGATATTTAGTTGCCAATCTTGCCCTTCCCTCAACCAATTCTCACTTATACCAATAACATCATTATCCCAGGTACTAATCCAAGCCCTAAGTTCATCTGCCTTACCTGCTACACTTCTCGCATTAAAACAAATGCATTTCAGACCACCTGTCCCTTTGCGATCATCATCTCTTCCCTGTCTATTCTTCCCCTTAGTCACAATAAGTTATTATCTAGTACCTTACTGGCTTTAGTTGCTGCCTCTTTACTGATCTCTAACTTCCTAATCTGGTTCCCACCCCCCTCCACATTAGTTTATAACCTCCCCAACAGTATTACCAAAAGCACCCCAATGACATTGGTTCCAGTCCTGCCCAGGTGTAGACCATCCGATTTGTAATGGTCCCACCGCCCCCAGAACGGATTGCAATGTCCCAAAACTCTGAACTCCTGCCTCGTGCACCATCTCTCAAGCCACGTATGAATTCTGGCTATTCTTGAATTTCAACTCTGACTGTCTCGTGGCACTGGTAGCAATCCTGAGATTACTACCTTTGAGATCCTACTTTTTAACTTATCTCCTAACTCCCTAAATTCTGATTGTAGGACCTCATCCCGTTTTTTACCTCTATCGTTGGTGCCTATATGCACCACGGCAACTGGCTGTTCACCATCCCCCTTCAGTATGTACTGCAGCCGATCTGAGACATCGCTGACCCGTGCACCCGAGGGGCAACATACCATTCGGGAGTCTCGTTTTCGAGCACAGAAACGCCTGTCTACACCCCTTACGATCGAATCACCTATGATTATAGCCCTGCTTTTTCCAGCCCTCCTCTGCAGCAGAGCCAGCCACGGTGCCTTGAGCCTGGCTACTACTGCCTTCCCCTGGTGCGTCATCTGCCCCAACAGTATTCAAAACGATATACCCGTTTTGGAGGGAGATGACCGCAGGGGACACTGCACTACCTTCCTGCTCTTTCTCTGCCTTTTGGTCACCAATTCCCTGTCTCCCTCACCAATCCTCATCTGCGGTGTGACCAACACACTGAACGTGCTATCCACGACCTCCTCAGCATCGCGGATGCTCCAGAGTGAGTCCATCCGCAGCTCAAGAGCCGTCATGCAGTCTAACAGGAGCTACAGCTGGACACACTCCCCGCACATGAAGGAGTCAGGGGCATCGGCCGTGTCCCTGAACTACCGCATTGAGCACGAGGAGCATAACACGGGTTATAGGAAGAATGTGGATGCTTTGGAGAGGGTAGAGAGGAAATTTACCAAGATGCTGCTTGGACTGGAGGGCATGTCTTTTGAAGAAAGGTTGAGGGAGAGAGGAATTTTCTCACTGAAGCGAAGAGTGCAGAGAGGTGACTTCATAGAGATGGACAAGGTGACGAGAGGCTTGGATAGAGGCATGGATAGAGTGGATAGCCAGAGACATTTCCCCAGGATGGAAATGGCTGTCACGAGGGGACATAATTTTAAGGTGATTGGGGGAAGGTGTAGGGGAGATGTCAGAGGCAGTTTTTTTTACACAGAGAGTGGTGGGTGTGTGGAATGCACTTCCAGCATAGGTAGTGGAATCAGAGTCATTAGCGACATTTAAACGACTCTTAGTCAGGCACATGGACAGCAGTAAATTGAAGGGGTGTAGGTTAGGTTGATCTTAGATTAGGATAAATGGTCGGCACAACATCGTGGGCTTAAAGGCCTGTACTGTGCTGTGCTGTTCTATGTTTTGTCTATGTTTTATTTTCTATACAGTCTGCCCGTCTTTTGCATCAGATTTCTTCTTATTCCATTTATATCCGTTCATGACATTACCTCCAGCCAATTGCTTCAATTGCACCACATCCCTCTTACAACTCATTCATTTTACAAAACCTTTACACCTCAAACTTTTATTTTTAGAGTGCTGTTCCGCACGCCACGATCAGGCCATCAACGTCCTCTACGACTCGGTTAATCTCTGCCCACAGCAACCTGCCTTTGTATGGCTCATTAATCATGATTTCAGTCTTAGCACCGCCATGAAATGATCGATTAATATAGATCGTGTGCGGAGCACTGTCGGCAAATTCTAGATGATCTGCATAACCTCCCATTATAGGCAGCATTTCAGCGCAGTGTTCTGGGCATCGTTATTGGCAGTACGCAGGGTACTACTATCGGTAACACTTTGGAAGCACTGTAGGTAGCAGACGCAGAAGTAGTTTGAGCAGTACCCTGGGCAGTATTTCGGGAGTACTCTAGCCAGAGAGGAGTTAGAAATTTGGGTCTGAGCCCATGTAATATCCTCCTTGGCCTCCTCCAGTATCCTGGGAAGCAATTCATCCGGAACTGAAGAAATCTCCACATTTCAGCCTCTCAACGCCTCCAATACCTTACCACTCCCAATGTGAATTTCCGCAAGGATCTCAGAATCTCTCTCCCTGAGTTTCATAGCTAGAACTTAATTTACTTGGGTTAAGAGGCATGTGAAGCATTCGCTCAATACCCCAACAAAGTCCGCTGGCTCCACCCACAGATTGCCCCCTTGCTCCTTAATGGTCCCCAATACTTACGCTGGTTATTCTCTTACCAATAATATACTTCGATATTCTGTTGAAAATCCTACTGTTACCAGCCAGAGCTTTCCCATAACCCCTCTTTGCTCTCCTAATTGCTTTTCGATGCTCAGCGATGCATTTTCTGTGCTCCTTAATTTCCTCCGCTAATTCCCTCCCCTTCTGTCTGCTGAAAGCCTCTCTTTTCTTTCTCATCGTATCCTGAATATTTCTCGAAATACATGGTTCTCTTGGGCTCGTTTCACCTTCCTCTCACTTTCCAGCAAACACGTTGGATCTCTTTTCTCCCAATTTCATTTTTGATTCCCCTTTTGTAGGTTTTCCCACAAGTAGCTCTTCCCAGTCTACCTTGGGCAGTTCCTGCATTTTTGTACTAAAATCTATTCATTCTCAATAGAAAACTTATTTTTTTGCAAATTTTCTTCTTCTTTGTCCACAACAAGCTGAAAGTTTACCATGATGCGATCGTTACAACTAGTATGCTCCTGCAACACAACCTGAAACACCTGTCAGGCTTTTTTCTACAAAATTAGGTCCAGGACTGCACATCCCATGTTGAACGATTTACATGTTGAGCAAAATGTGTCTCCTGCATACATTTTGAGAAATCCACACCATATAAGCTCTTAACACTGTGACTATCTTATTCAATGTTAGAAAAGTTGAAATCTCCTCATATAATTGCCATATGAATATTATTTTACACACCTCGGCGAATTGTGCACATATTTCTTCCTCAACATATTTATTTACGGGGTTTGGGAGTCGCTGGTTAGGCAAGCATTTATTGATGGCTGCGGTATTACAATTGCACCTGCTAATCCGCCCCCTTAACTCATCCGTTTTAACTGTAATGCTCCTGGCATTAAACTAAAGGCCATAGAGCCTTGATTACTCCCTAGAAACAACTGACTCGATTGATTTGCTGTGTTACGCTGTGTCCCTATTCTGCTAACAGTTTGTGTTCCCTCCCCTTGCTGAATGAGTTAAACTCTTCCCAGCAGCACCGGAAAACCCGCCTGCAAGAATGTTTGTCCAATTCTGGGGTGGGATTCTCCGCAATCGGCGCGATGTCCGCCGACCGGTGCCAGAAACAGCGCAAATCAATCTGGCATCACGCCGCCCCAAAGGTGCAGAATCCTCTGCATCTTGAGGGGCCGAGCCCTAACCTTGAGGAGCTCGGCCCGCGCTGGACTGATTTCCACCCCGCCAGCTGGCGGGAAAGGCCTTTGGTGCCCCGCCTGCTGGCACAAAACTGACTTTACTGGGCGGCGCATGCACGGGAGAGTTAGCGGCCGCTCACAGCATCCCCGCGCATGCGCAGTGGAGGGGGTCTCTTCCGCCTCTGCCATAGTGGAGACCGTGGCAGAGGCGGAAGGGAAAGAGTGCCGCCACGGCACAGGCCCACCTGCGGATCGGTGGGCCCCGATCGCGGGCCAGGCCACCGTGGGGGCACCCCCCGGGGCCAGATCGCCCCACGCCCCCCCCAGGACCCAAGAGCCCGCCCACTCCACCATGTCCCACCGGTAAGGTAGGTGGTTTAATCTACGCCGGCGGGACAGGCATTTTAGCGCATGACTTCGGCCCATCCGGGCCGGAGATTCGGGGGGGGGGCAACAACCGGCGCGGTGCAATTCCCGCCCCCACAGAATATCCGATGCCGGAGAATTCGGCAACCGGCGGGGGCGGGATTCACGCCAGCCCCCGGCGAATCTCCGACCTGGCGGGGGGGGGCCTGATAATCTCGCCCCAGAGTGATTCGCGCCGTATTTGGCGCCGTTCGGCGAATCGCCCGCATGCTGGCGTGAATCCCGCCCCCGCCAGTTGCCGAAGTCTCCTTAACCGGATATTCGGCACGGGCGGGAATCGCGCCTCGCCGGTTGGCGGCACCCCCCCCCCACTCGATTCTCCGGCCCGGATGGGCCAAAGTCCCGCCGCCAAACTGCCTGTCCCGCCGGCGTAAATTAAATCACCTACCTTACCGGCGGGACAAGGCAGCGCGGGCGGGCTCCGGGGTCCTGGGGGGGGGGTTCGCAGGGCAATATGGCTTAGGGGGGTGCCCCCACGGTGGCCTGGCCCGCGATCGGGGCCCACTGATCCGCGGGCGGGCCTGTGCCGTGGGGGCACTCTTTCTCTTCCGCCTCCGCCACGGTCTCCACCATGGCGGAGGCGGAAGTGACTACCTCCACTGCACATGCGCGGGAATGCTGTCAGCGGCTGCTGATGCTCCTGCGCATGCGCCGCCCAGAGATGTAATTTCCACGCTAGCTGGCGGGCACCAAAGGCCTTTTCCACCAGCTGGTGGGGCGGAAATTCGTCCGGCGCATGCCTAGCCCCTCAATGTTGGGGCTTGGCCCCCAAAGATGCGGAGCATTCCGCACCTTTGGGGTGGCACGATGCCCGTCTGATTTGCACCGTTTTGGGCTCCAGTCGGCGGACATTGCGCCGTTTCCGGAGAATTTCGGCCCAGGAGTGCGTTTGGGAGGAGAATAGCTTCCGACGCCAATATCGCAGCAGCTGCCAATTTGATGCCAAATCGCGATTCTGCAACACCTCGTAAACGCAGGCAATGCATTACATTCTGCACACACAGTAGAGACCATTTACATATCGCTGGCGGGCATAACCCGGTATTCCCCGGGACCTCCGCGATTCTTCGCCTCCGATGGGCTGACTTCCCGATGGCGTGCTTCACTTGTGCTTTTAAATATCGTGAAACTAGGGTGGTGGCTGCTGAGGGACAAAGAGAAAAGGTAATTATAATCTTTATTGTCACAAGTAGGCTTACATTAACACTGGAATGAAGTTAATATGAAAAGCCCCTCGTTACCATATTCCGGCGCCTGTTAGGGTAGACAGGGGAATAATTCAGAATGTCCAAATTACCTAATAGTACATCTTTCGGGACTTGTGGGAGGAAACCACAGCAGCCGGAGGAAGGCCACGCAGAAACGGGGAGAACATGCATACTCCATACAGTCAGTGACGCAAGCCGGGAATGAAACCTGGGTCTCTGGCGCTGTGTAGCCATCGTGCTAACCACTATGCTACCATGCCGGTTGGACACGGAGAGGAGTCCCGACGGGCTGCCGCTCCGGACCCTGACCATGATGGCTGGGGTGGGAGGCCGTGCCAGGGCCGCGGAATGGACAACGGGAGCAACAGACTGAGTGGCCGGGGTGACCACCTCATCGAGACGCGGGTGGTGTCACTCCCTCGGCCATCTTGCTGTGCAACCACTGACCACCCACCTTGGCCCCTGTTTCAGTGTCGCCGGCCGGAACGGTGCCCCTAGCCCGACACCAACGCACCCTCACCTACCCCACCTTGCGCTACAGAAAACGCCTGCTGAGCTCTCCACAACATCGCGTAGTAGAGAGGCGATGCATTGGACGAGGAGGATGAGCCCCAGACCTCGTCCGACGATAATGATGCGGTGGAGAGTGAGAGTCGGCAGGACATGGAGCACAGGCAGTACACCGTGTGCCCCAAGGCCGACATGCCGCTGTTGCTCTGATCGCCTCCAGGTTCACCGACTACGAGAGGGAGAAGATGAAAGGGAATGTCCATGGGGCACGGACACCCAAACCCACGCCCCCTCACTTCCCACCCGGCTACCCCCGACCTGCAAACCCCTCCATGATACATGCCTGTCGCAATACGGCGTCGGGGCCCTGGTTTCTGATCCATGGGAAGGAGGATGATGATAACCCATTCCACGCTGAGCTCTACTGCTCCGCATCATATGACAACTTCTGATTCCTGCCCTGGTATCACTTTGCACCGTTCACCTGGGTGATCCCTGCATGTGAGCTGGACATTCCATCACCCGGTTCCATCGGACACTTGGGGTGGCGGTGGTCGGGACGGGGGTGGAGGGTGGGGATCACGGACCACGCACAGAGTTCAGAACATTCCCCTACCAAACCTTGCACTCTTCCCAACGGCCGCACATTTCCCGCTCCCATCGGCCAGCCCAGACTAACTCAGCCTTCACGCTCATCAGACGGAAAACACAGAGGCAGGTTGTAACAGTGGTAAATGTGTTTATTGTGAACAAATATATATAGGTTTGTGCCCTAGCCCCTATAACCAAACTATGCCCCTATAACCAAACTATGTGGCATGGAACAACCCTGATCTGCCCGCTGCCCAACGGATGCACCAGGACAGGACGGGGAGTCCACCGTGCTGCAGTGTTCCAGCACCTCGACTGTGGGCGACACTGGCACGGGCCCCATCACCGATTCCCTCGGGGTGCCCAATGCCCTCTGGGCTACTCCATGGGACGTGGGTGGGAGGAGAGCTACCCCTGAAGCTCCTCGGCCCCCTGGTATTGCCAGTCCTGGAGGCCCGCTCTGGTCTCGACCAAGCTCTGCAGACTCGCGGCCATCGAGCACAGAAAGTAGTCCATCTCTGTGTAGAACTGCACCACCTCACAGTGCGACTCTGCCACCACGTTCTGGGTCTGTGTCACATTAGCACCATCTCTGGGACTGGGCCACCTCCCTCTGCTTCTTTGCCCCGTTGTCCAGCCCTTGGGTAATGCCACCGACGTCCCAGCCATGGGCTGCTGTGACTGGGCCATGCTCAGGAGCGCCGCTGCAATTTCTAGGGGCTCTGGGACATGATCGCCTATGAGGCGGCAACCAAGTCCTGGGCCTCGGCCAGCGCCTGCACTGAATGCTCCAGGCCTAGACATGCTGATCCATAGCCGAAATTGTCGCCCACAATACCTCCTCCACTGACACCATCCATGCGGTGATGGCCTGTGTGGCACACATTACTGGCACTACCTCCTGCTGCTGCATGCTGTTGGGCTCCTCCAATTACGCCTTCAGATGCTGGATATTCGCCGAAAATCCCTCATGTTGCCACTGACTATGCGGCGGCATCTCCACTACAGATGCGACTGTCTGTTCCAGAAGTCCGAGGCCCGTCTGGACGGCACATTGTCCGTGGGAGAGGCCTGCCCCCTGATTATCCGACGTCTCGTGTGCTCCTACCTCAACCTCCTGTCCCGGGTCAACTGTGTGGTGCGCAATAGATAGTGTTCCAGCAGACTCTTCATAACATGTCCAACCGAGGCCAGTGACTCTGGGATAGTGAAGGGTGTTGGGAGACATATTCGACTGAAATTCCCTGTCATCCTCCGGGAGCTCCTGGGAGTGTGGAGTCTCTGGCGGAAGCCGGTGTCCGAGATGCTCTAATGACTGCTCGGCTCACGGGGGGCACCGGCTCTGGCTGGGGTCGGGGGACAGTAGGTGAACCCGCCCCATCTCCAGAAGATCCTGCAAGACACAACAAAAATGCATTATTGGACCGCGGACTAGGGGTGGTAAGGCATGTGCATGTGGGTCAGTGTTGTGGGGTTGCTGAAGGGCGAGGCTGCGGAAGGGAGTGAGGATGGGGTGCCGGCGAGGCTGGTGTGGTGATGGGGCTGGTGTAGGGTGAGCGTGTGTGTGGGAGAGAGGGTGTTGGTTAGGGTGTGGGTGGTGTGGGGGTGAGGGTGGTGTGTAGGTGTGGGTGGTGTAAGGTGAGGGTGTGTGTAGGGCTTAGGGTCTTGTGGGTGCAAGGGTGGTGTGGGGCTGGTATTGGTGGGGGTTCACACGCATGTAATGGGGAACCGCAATGCAGCACGACCTCACTTCCTTGCCGGGGCGGAACTCCACCTCAGCAACCTCCCTTTCCTCTGAACCGCCGGCCATGTCCAGGTCTCCCATTCCCTCTGCTCTGCCATGGTGAGGGGATGAAGGACTGGTGGACGCCTTCCTGTCTTCTTCCGCTCCCAGCGGCTGTGTGCGACCTGCAAGCTGGGCGGGCGGGTTGGGGGGGGGGCACACACACCGAAGGCAACAATATTAAATAATCCGACGAATGCAGCCCACGGGGTGGGTTGTGGGTGGCCTCAGTGTCCAGGGATCCCAGCCATAACGGCTGGCATGGCTGCTGCTTTGCTGTGCAGGGTGGGTGTTCGTCCGCCATCTGTGGGGCGGGTTTGTTTGCGGGTGTTTGGGCGGGGGGGAGGGGGCGGTGTTAGTACCAGTGGCACAGTGCTGAATAGTCACCAGGGCCGCCCTGAGGAGGTCATACAATTTCTTCCGGCACTGCTGGTCGGTCCAAATGACATTGCACATGGCGCTGACCACCTCTGCCACCTGCCACTAGGTACGATGAATGGCGGCAGCTGACAACCTCCGTCCTCCCCGGCGCCCAAGAGGGTCTCAAGCTCTGCGTCCATGAACCTCTCTGCTTACAGCCATCTTGTTGCGATGGTGTATGCGTGTATGGGGGGGGGGGGGGGGGAATTATTTACATGCAGCTGCAGCTTGTCAGCCTTTGAGTGTCAATTACGGACCTGACTAAACCCGCACCGTTTTCAAATCAATTGTGCTCCACGTGGCGCCGGTGCCAGAATTGCTCCAGGTGAGGCGCCCCTTTTTCCACGGTAAAGGTCCATAGACTCTCCATTGTTGAAAACATTTAGGGCTGGTTTCTCCGATTGCCGATGCCAAAATCGCGTTTGGCGATTGGCTGGAGAATCGGTATTGAAGCTGAAATCGGGGGTGGCGCCGTTTTTCAGATGCTCCGACCCAAAAATGGCGTCATCGCTGAGTGCGCCGCATGCCGCTGAGATGGCCACAGGACGTCACCTGAGGCCCTCCCCCGATGCTTAGCCCCCGATGGGCCGACTTCCCGACGCCGGTAGACACGTGTGCTCACGTCTGCTTCGTGTACCTCGCTTGACGGCTGTGGCCTGTGACCAGCGTCGCCACAGTTGGGGAGTGTGGGGGGGGGGGGGGAGCTGTTCCGCTGGTCGGGGGTGGGGGCTTCGGTGAGTGCTAGGGAATGATGGTGGTGGGTGGTCCAATTGTGGCGAAGGGGCTTACAGCGTTACAGGGGGCATTACCTGGGAAGCCGGGTCCCTTCACAGCCTGCACAATGTTATACGGCGCAACCGTTACAGGTGGCCGGCGTGCACATGCACGGCCACGGACCGGGCAATTCTCCATCTGCAATAGCAGTTAAAGCCGGGGACTGTATGTGGCGCGGCTGCTAGCCTCCCACTCTCCGGATCATTGTTGCGGTGCGGCACCGACTTTCTGGTCGTAAGACTTGACACATGCTCTGGACATTGCCTCAAAATCATAGAATCCAGCACTCTGCGTCAGAAATAGAGAATACCACCGATGGTGTACAGTTAGAGTGCCCCAATCTGAGGAAGGATGTTCTTGTTATAGATGGAATGCAGCAAAGTTTCACCAGACTGATTCCTGGGTGCGCAGATGAGGATAAATTAATTTTGTTAGGAATGTATTCATTGGAGTTTTCCAGAGTGACAGGGGATCTCATTGAAACGTATACATTTCTCACCGGATTAGACAGGGGAGATTGAGAAAGAATGGTACGGTAGTCCAGAGGTAGTAGTCAAACATTTCGAATTGAGGTGAGGAGAAGTTTCTTCTAACAGACAGTCGTGAATGTGTGGAATTTAGTCCTGCAGAAAGCAGTTGAAGCCAAAACGTTATGTGGTTTCAAGAGGGAATCTGATTTTCCTATTGGTGTCAAAGGGTTCAAGTGATATAGGGGACGTATGAATCAGTGTATAGAATTTGATGATCATAATGAATGGCGGAGCAGGCTCGAAGAGCCGAATGGCCCAATGCTGCTTTTATTTTCTCTGTATTTGTCTACATCTGTTTCATTTTCTGGTCACGTGAGGGCGGCCTCATTAACATAGATTAACTCTTGTCCTCAACCTGATGGGAAATTCACTTCAACTATTTTCGGAGGTGCGGTAGAGAACGGAGTTCAAAAAGAACGTGATTTATTGATGGAACAATTTCTACGTTACATCTGCAAGAGAAACAACCCTGGAGAAATTAAGATTAATAAATGTTTCTTTCCTCGAGAACAAATAACTGACCACATGACCCATCCCCACTCCGACCCTAATCTCCCTTAGAATTCCGACTCCTTGCAGCATCTTTGTCTCCCCACTTATCCTGCAACTAACCGAACTATTCACTTTCCTAGAGCCCAGGTGAACTGTTCTCCCCAAAGATCCTCCATAAACTGTCGGTGCCTCATTCATCTCAGGAATCTCTAAACCCCAAATGTTTCAACCCAGGCATGCTGTGAAATGACCTCAATAGAGGTCACTGTCCTCTCATCAGCCATGCCACCCTTCCCAGGTTCCTCATCTCACGCGACAATCAGGTAACCCTTCTCACACTGCAAAATACATCGAACCCACGGCGTCCACTGCACACTACCCATCCTGCCACATACCACATTCCACACCAGCCAGCATGACATTTACCAGCCAGCATGACATTTACCAGCCTCGCACCTATCATCTTGCCAACTAGCACAAAGCCACCCAGCTTCTTGTCATAAGAATGCACTTCCACCATTACTATGCTGCCATCCAACTACCCTTGATGTTTTTAAACTGTCAGCTTACAAAGACTGTAACTTTTCCCTTTGACACCCTGCAACCATAGCTCGCATATTCTCACCCATGATGAAAAGTTGAACTTTGCCACTAATTTCCAATTAGCTTGTAGTTCAGTTGGGAGCTTCAGTGAATTAATTACAGTATGTCCACTCAACATCTTTTTATGCTGAAATCAGTGACACTCGTTTGTTTTTTAAACTTGACAAGGGGTAGAGCCATGCGCCCTGAAGCCAGGGACGTAAGATGTAAAGTTTGTACAATTACTATTATCTAATTATCCCCCATGGCATTTTAACGTTAACTGATCGTTTCTCTAAACTCAAGGATACATTTTGCAAAAAAATTTGTTAAAACCTTCAACATTGTGATACAATGGTATTACTGTAGTTTAAATTGTGATGCTTAAAACAAAAAGACACTTTCTTTCACAGTACGTACCCATCTTTGATTTTGTACACTTAGAAGCGTGTTGTGCAATTATATATTGTCCCTCTATCATTGTTTTAAATTCGGATATATTTTAGTTCAATGTGTTGAGTCGTATTCAGTACATCGATTACATTCCTTCATTGATTTGAAGTGTATTATCTTATTTTAAAAATAAACTTAAAGTACCCAATTATTTGTTTCCAATTAAGGGGCAGTTTAGCGTGGCCAATCCAACTACCCTGAACATCTTTGCTTTGTGGGGGTTAAACCCACGCAAACACGGGGAAAATGTGCAAACTCCACGAGGGCAGTAACCCAGAGCCGGGATGAAATCTGGGACCTCGGCACCGTGAGGCAGAAATACTCACCACTGCGCCACCATGCTGTCCCATATTATCTGTCTACTTTGTGTTTTTTGTGTAACTTTGAAAATTTGTGAAAACTGTTCTGTATTCCATTTGATTTGTACCATGCACTGACAGATAGAAGAAAATATACATTAAAATTGTTCTTTCAGCAAATCACATTGGTGATCGCATGTTTTAATAAGGTTATAATGGACATGCTGATACCTATCAATTAATTAGACATCTGGACGGATGCATCCCTTTCCTCAGATTTCACTTATAGTATTAGTTCAAATAAAACCAAACATCGAAAACCATTCTCACTTGTATTCTATGCATGACGTGCATAACTTAAACGTACTGTCCAGTTGTAAAGTTAATTATTAGTTTTAAGGTTATAAGCACATTTACGGCTCGATTCATTGTGTTATAAATAAAGTAACTTATTTCAAGTAACCACATAGAGAATACCGTCACGTCTTAAACAAAGTGTCATTGATAAAGGTCTGAGTATACACCAACGAAAGAAAGTCAGAAAAGATGACTTGAAGGTATTACTTATGGGACAGAACAGCATATTCCCCTCTGTTTAACAAGGAATAAAATATATTTTCCCTTAACGTGAAATGAAATAAACAGATGTCCATCACCCTTGAGAAACCAGTCAAAAACGGATAATGCGCCAGCGACCAATGACAGATTAGTCACGGACTACCTAAACCAATGAACACATAGCTTCGCCCCGTTGAGGACCATCAGAACGCCATAACATCATTCAACGGGCTGTGCCATGTGGCCTTCGCTAAGTAAGATGTGCAGCAATGTTGAAGCTGAAGTTCGTATTTGCTGTCCACAAGGATTCAGAGGTTTCAGGGAGGGAAAAGAAACGGAGCGAACAAGGCTAATCCGAAACCAAGAGCCAAAGCACATTAGCCAAGTCCTTCCCTTGATTTGATCTGTATTCGTGGAACAATTATTAATTGTTAAATCCGCAGTAACTTCACAAGACAGTTGCCCATGTGGTTAAAATTACAAATGAGTATAATTGGAATTTATTTCAATGGCAGCATGGTAGCACAGTGGTTAGTACTGTTGCTTCACAGGGCCAGGGTCCTGGGTTCGATTCCCAGGCTAGGGTCACCGTCTGTGCGGATTCAGCGCGTGTTTGCATGGGTTTCCTCAGGGCACTCTAGTTTCCTCCCAAAGTCCAAAGATGTGCAGGTTAAGTAGATTGGCCGTGCTAAATTGCCCCTTGGTGTCCAAAGTTTAGATGGGGTTACTGGAGTACGGGGAGGGGCGGTGGTGTGTGCTTCAATAGAGTGTTCTTTCCAAGGGGTGGTGCAGTGTTTATGGGTCGAATGGCCTCCTTCTGCACTGTGAATTCTATGTTAATCTCTGTTAAATGGGACATAAAACCTACAGGCAAAATATCCCCTGATTTCACTCACCCGCAATCGCTCCTGCAATGAAACTCTATTTAAGTGGCCGAAGCCACTTACTTCATCAGGATCTCTGGACAAACCTGCAGAGCTCCGGCATGGTTTTAAATATACAGAGGAGCAGCATAGCTACCCATGGTGATTAATACTACGCGTACCTCGACCTACGTATCAAACGTTTGGTTGCAGTTAGTGGATTTCCTAGTTCTGTTATCCCTATCCATTAAGTTGGCTAAAGCGAAAAAAAAATGTCAGCAACGTATTTCCCCTGTATATGCTATTTAGTGCTGTTGACATAACCCCCTATTCAGCGTGAATATGTACTGAAATCCTGTTTTCAGCTCCGCTCTGAATTTTCTCTGTGTCAGCCCATAAATACAGGTATTTGTGCAGCAAATTAGTAGCTGCAACATAAAGCCAACCTGTTGAAATATATGTATATGGTTGCTGAAATATTTGTCTCTGGTAAGGAAATCTTCCACAGGAAACATAACCGAATGGATAACATATGTCATCCACAACAGAATGAAATTGGCGGATATTGAGAAAAGCAAAATTATGGATTTTCTCCGATTATCAAGCTCTGAATCTCGAAGGTTTTCGCTATTTCCTCGGAGTGTCTTGCGGATTCTATTTGCTAAGAAAATATGTCTGATGGTTATGACATTGCACAAAAGAATTAAAAGGATTGGTAATAGAGGGGTCATGATAGTGTCAAACCACTCGAATGCTTTCAATAAGGGATCACCAGGAAATTCCGTTTCTAACAGGAAATAAAATGGGATGCTCTTCAGGCAGCTCGCCACAAGTATGGTTGCAATTACCACAACCGAAGATTTCTTGCTACAGTATTTTGAATGAATCTTCTGGAAGCAAATTGCGACAAAGCGATCAAAAGTGAATGCGACGGTATACCAGACTGAACAATCTACAGCCACAACATACGCACCAAAATTAATTTGATATGCTGGACTTATAAAGAGAAAACTAATTGACAAATACATGACATTAATCCGCTGGAATACGACATGGACAATAAGAACTGCGAGGTCTGCCGCTGCCATTGATAGCAGATATCGAATTGTGCATTTGGAGAGACCGCACTTCCCACGGTACAGAATCACAATCGCCACCAGGTTAACTAGAAAAAAACAGGAAAAGTTAGTGCCATCAAAGTTTCACTCCTTTTCGGAAGAAAATCATTATCTCTTTCAGAAGCTATTTGAACATCAACTATCCAGTAAAGAACACAATATATAAATAATTTGCAAAACTGTTTATTACCAATCTGTGGAATTACGTTTCTATTTTTAAAAATATAAATGTAGAGTACCCAATTCAGTTTTTTCCATTGAAGGAGCAATTTAGTGTGGCCAATCCACGTACCCTGCAGAGCTTTGGGTTGTGGTGGATAAACCCACTGAAACATGGGGAGAATGTCCAAATTCCACACGAACAGTGACCCAGAGCCGGGATCGAACTTGGGACATCGGCGCCACGAGGCAGGAGTGCTACTCACTGCGCCACCATGCTGCCCTCATCTGTGGAATTACTTGATTGATATTTGATCGCACTGTCCTTAGATTCCCCCCCCCCCTCAATTTTGTTGTATGAAGCAGGTAGACTGCATGCTATGTGGGATTCAGTGTTATAAAAAATCAGGACAATATGTGATCCTTTCTCTCCTAGTTAGTCATGTTCCACACAGGACGCAGAGTGTTCATTTGTTCTGATTCAATATGCTGAACGTTAAACCGCCGGTCATGCTTTTACTGGGTAACAGTGTGCGGCTCCGAGATTACTTTCACACATTGGACACGACAACACCAATGCCATCTTTTCGCAATTATTATTGACTGTCCCACAGGAAAACAGATTGTTGTTGCCAGAAACGTCATCTGAGATATTACATAGAGCATCAGTTTTCCACGCTTAAATACAACCCGTCCGAGCCGACGCGGATGGTTCTGAGCTGTAGAATTCTCTCAATGAGGTTAGTTTTATTTAAATCACTGGGGTTTAATCCCCAGAAAATAAAATTAACACAGGGCAATAATCCAGATGCATCCACACCGCTCAAGGATATCACAGTTTTAAGAAACTATATTCAATTAAAGCAGCCCGTGAATGATGAAAGCGTAATCATGTCAAAGCAACAAGCAGGTGTTCTGCCGGGAAGCTGTACTTAAAGAAGGAATACAATGAAAGGAAACAATGACTGATAAAGTCAATGGGAAATGCAGTTAATGATTTTCAAACTTTGGCACATCCGAAGTTAGTTCTTCTCTGATATTTGCACCTTTATTGAGGACACGTTGCTCCAAAAATAATCGAATTTTGTTTGAGTTTTGTGGTCAGAATTGAAGAAATTAATGTTTCGATCCGGAATCACATTGAAACGGAAGACACCGTGAAACTGATAAAACTTTTTTTAAACTGACACACGAAATGAACATTCACACATTGATATTTAGCCGTCAATATCTCGTTTCTATCTCTTACCAGGAATACCAATGACTGCAAGAACAGGGTAGTAAATTCGTTCTATATGGTAAATTGCGGAGTACTCCATGTTCTGTGTTGAACCCCAAAATGCGCCCTTTCAGGTCCCGGGCACGAAACATACTAATGCAGAGACCTGTGCAGCCGAGCACTTAAGACTAACACAGGCGAAACTCCACAGAGACATAATTTTCATAATTGTGTTAATTTAGGCAAGCTTGTTACCTACACTCCATTGAACAAACGCAATTAATGAACTGCATTGCTTCCATGGATGTGTATGCAGTATGGCAGATGCATCAGGGACTATGCATAACAAAATAATTTGATATGTCTTTCAAAATTCATTTGCCATGACCCTTCGCACTAAAGTAAATCGGAAGCCATATTTACAGCAATCTGGGCGATTACTGAAATTAACGGATGGAGTTACACTAACCCCTATGTTTAGTCGAATCACCACTTGCTCCTCGTGTTGAGCTGGATGAACAATCTAATTTGTAATGACCTTTTTGTGAATTTGAGAAACCGATTGATTGAAGTATGTAATTTCATGCAAAATAAACTCGAGCCAAGCAAAACGATCATTGTGGATTCAATCATATGTTCTGCGTGCGACTAAACAGGATTACCTGAAACTTAAATGAATCTAATGTGACTTTATTTCAAAAATCTGGGGCAGATTTTGCAGTACGGACCACGAACAAAATCTTCGTTAGTATTGCAGTGTACAGAGTTACCACCGACATCTTGAAGTCCCGATTTTCTTTGTATGATTTGTTTCACTGACGTCAACGCTGAAGAACATGCCGAATTCAATTCACGAAACTTTTTTCTCCGGACCTCTTCATATGATATCTCCATATGGACATTGTGAAGTTTTGCTCCCAACCCAGAACTTGCTTGCAGGGTTCCAAGAAGGTAGCTCACCACCACGTTTTCAAGGGAAATGAGGGATGTGTAGTACATGTTGGTCTGAGCAGCGACAACCACAATCTGCAACTGATCAAAACATGGATGTTATTACTGTGGCGATCACAATGTAGCTGAATGATTGGTGAAGACAACGTTATTAGGGAGCATTGAATAAAAAACAAACTATTGCAAATATTCTGAGAGCGACTTAAAAAATTGAACTGCGAGGAAGCGGTCTGCTAAAATCTGGACGGAGAGATAGATGGATTCATTTTCAAATCGAGGCATTTGATGTGAGATGTTCAAGCAGTTTAACATTGAATGTCTTCCTCAAATATTTTAGCACGTAATTGATGCTTCAAAGACCAAAAAACAAAGAACAAAGAAAAGTACAGCACAGGAACAGGCCCTTCGGCCAACCAAGCCTGCGTCGACCATGCTGCCCGTCTAAACTAAAATCTTCTACATTTCCTGGATCCGTATCCCTCGATTCCCATCCTATTCATGTATTTTTCAAGATGCACCTTAAATATCACTATCGTCTCTGCTTCCAACACCTCCTCCGGCAGCGAGTTCCAGGCACCCACCACCCTCTGTGTAAAGCACTTGCCTCGTACATCTCCTCTAAATCTTGCCCCACGCACTTTAAATCTGTGCCCCCTAGTAATTGACCCATCTACCCTGGGAAAAAGCCTCTGACGACCCACTCTGTCTATGCCCCTCATAATTCTGTCGACCTCTGTCAGGTCGCCCCTCAATCTCCGTCGTTACAGTGAGAACAAACCGAGTTTATTCAACCGTTGCTCATAGCTAATGCCCTCCACCAGGCAACATCCTGGCAAATCTCTTCTGCACCCTCTCTAAAGCCTCCACATCCGTCTGGCAGTGTGGCGACAGAATTGAATACTGTACTCCAAGTGTGGCCTAACTAAGGTTCTCTAAAGCTGCAACATGACTTTCGAATTCTTATACTCTATGCCCCGGCCAATGGAGGCAAGCATGCCGTATGCTTTCTTGACTACCTTCTCTACCTGTGTTGCCCCTTTCAGTGACCTGTGGACCTGTACACCTAGATCTCTCTGACTGTCAATACTCTTGAGGGTTCTACCATTCACTGTATATTCCCTACCTGCATTGACCTTCCAAAATGCATTACCTCATATTTGTCCGGATTAAACTCCATCTGCAATCTCACCGCCCAAGTCTCCAAACGATCTAAATCCTGCTGTATCCTCTGACAGTCAGTTCATGAGTTCTGCAAAGTGAAACAATGAGTGACTTTGATAACATAGCGGCAGGCGGAGTGGATGCTCTTCAACCAGAAAGGTGACAATGTTGTGATTTTTTTTTATTCACCAAGAAAGGTAAGTTTCAGAGTGCTTGAGCACCTAATGTTTCCTTTGCCATATATAGATTCAGCTCATATTATATCACTCCACCATAACGACCAAGCATGGAGAACAAGCTTGATACAACAATCACTGTATAAGAGCATGACAAGTTCACCATCAAGCAGACAATAAAAGAGTTGTAAACCAGATGAAGAAAATGCACAAGGCACCTAGTGTACCAAACAGCAATTAATCGATAGAGTTAAACGAGTCTAAAAACGAAGGATCCTAGCTATGTTCCTCACTCCTGCCACAACCAGATGGACAATTAAACAAATTATGGGAGGCAGGGGTTCCACAAATATTCCCATCCTACGTGATGGAGGATCGCAGCACATTAGTGCACCATGTATGGCCGAAGGATTGACAATAAACGTCAACAAAAAGTGCCGACTGAATCATTTCTCTCGGCTTCACCGATCACCGCCCCCCCCCACCCCCCGCCCAGCGCCAGCATTACAGCCGCCAGACGTCAAACAAATCACTTCAGTTCATGTTCGAACTTTGCACAGGAATGGCCAGCACAACAAATGCAAATCAAGTGAAACCCCAACAATATGCACCCCACATGTCTGTACTCCATCATCAGTAAAGGGCTGCAAGAGATCATCAACAATCTTATCAAGTGGCACTTCCTCATCAACAGCCTGCTCAGGGAAGATCATTTTAATTTCCGTCAACGTCACTCAGCTTCTGACTTGATTACGACATTAGTTGAAGCATAAAGTAATGAGCTGAGATCCAGGGATGAGTTTAAAATGCATTCGCTTGATCTCCTGAAACATTTGATCGAGGGAGGCATTATATAGCCAGGAATACCTGGCAGCAATCACAAACAGGGGGAAATTCTCCGTTGATTGGAGGCATAACAAGCACAAAGCAATTTTTGTCGTTGTTGAATGTCAAGAAACATATTTCCCGCACATAAGTGCAGGAGTTCCTCAACGTAGTGTTTAAGCCAAAACGTCTTCAGTTGTTTCTTCAACGGCCTTCCTTCTACCATAAGGTCAGAACTAGACATGTAAGGTGACGATTGCACAACGTTCAGAACTATTCACAATTCATGAGATATTGAAGCATTACATGTTCAAAAGCAGCAAATACGCAATAATCTAAGCTTTGGTTTACAAGTGGTAAGTAATATCTCCACTCAAGTGTTGGGTAAAGCCGAACAACAACGAGAGTTATACTAACTGTCGCTCCTTGACATTCAATGGCACTAACATTCCGGAAAACCCCATTACTGACTCCCCAAATCCTGTGCACTACCTTAAAGGAAAAAGCTCAGTAAGAAGTCTTACAACACCAGGTTAACGTCCAACAGGTTTGTTTCGATGTCACTAGCTTTCGGAGCGCTGTTCCTTCCTCAGGTGAATGAAGAGGTATGTTCCAGAAACACATATATAGACAAATTCAAAGATGCCAAACAATGCTTGGAATGCGACCATTAGCAGGTGATTAAATCTTTACAGATCCAGAGATGGGGTAACCCCAGGTTAAAGAGGTGTGAATTGCATCAAGCCAGGACAGTTGGTAGGATTTCGCAGGCCAGATGGTGGGGGATGAATGTAATGTGACATGAATCCTAGGTCCCGGTTGAGGCTGCACTCATGTGTGCGGAACCTGGCTATACGTTTCTGCTCGGCGATTCTGCGTTGTCGCGCATCCTGAAGGCCGCCTTGGAGAACGCTTACCCGGAGATCAGAGGCTGAATGCCCTTGACTGCTGAAGTTTTCTCCAACTGGAAGGGAACATTCCTGCCTGGTGATTGTTGCGCAATGTCCGGTCATTCGTTGTCGCAGCGTCTGCATGGTCTCGCCAATGTACCACGCTTCGGGACATTTCTACAAAGATGCAAGAAAGCAGACAAGATCCCGAAAGGGCTACAGATAACAAACCCACTCAAGTCGACGTACAACACAGACTACGCTGAGAGACTCTGCCGTCGCACCTCTCTCACGCTCCTCAACCACCTCGTCCGCCAGCTCTACAGCAGACGACGCAATCTGGAAACCAAGATAGAGGCCATATTCTCAACTTGCGCTCAGGATGCAGCAAACCAGCTGCGGAACACCGCCAAACAGATGAGACAACAATACTATGCCACCTATATGCACACCAAGAACAGAAAGCTTGAGAAACTTGGCATCACCACCGGCAGCAACCAAGCCATCCCCGGTGCCACAGTAGAAAACAATACAGGGAAATCTATTGTCATCTTGTCAGACTACACCCTTCAACCAGACGAAATTGAAGTCTTCAGCAGAGGGCTCAATTTCTGCACCATCACCAAAATGGACCCCATCAGTCTCGCGGCAGACACGGAGGAATTCATCAGGCGAATGAGGCTCCGGGAATTCTTCCACAGACCCCAAGAGGCCAACAGCGAACCCAAGCAGACTATCAATGAACCGGAACAGCAGACCGAGAGATCTGCGGTGCGGCAACCGTAGAGGAAAGAGTCGAATTGGACCCCTCCGGAAGGACGCTGCCTTAGACTCGACATGTATGCTCAAGCCGTCAGGAGTCGCGTCAATGCCAGATTCATCAGTCACATTCACAAGACAGCCCCGAACGTTACTCAAGCACAACGCAATGCCATCCACGCTCTCAAGACCAACCGCAGTATCGTCATCAAACCAGCAGACAAAGGAGGGACCACTGTCGTACTGAACAGAACGGACTACTGCAAAGAAGTATACCGACAACTGAACAACCAAGAACACTACAGACAGTTACCCGCAGATCCGACCAAGGAACACATCCGCCAACTTAACAGACTGATCAAGACCTTGGATCCAGATCTTCAAAGCACCCTACGTGCTCTCATCCCACGTACTCCCCGCATTGGAGATCTCTACTGCCTCCCAAAAATACATAAGGCCAACACACCAGGCCGCCCTATCGTTTCAGGCAATGGGACCTTGTGTGAGAACCTCTCTGGCTACATCGAGGGCATCTTGAAACCCATTGCACAAGGTACGCCCAGCTTCTGTCGCGACACGACGGACTTCCTACAGAAACTCAGCACCCATGGACAAGTTGAACCAGGAACATTCCTCATCACAATGGACGTCTCGGCACTCTACACCAGAATCCCCCATGACGACGGCATTGCTGCAACAGCCTCAGTACTCGACACCGACAACTGCCAATCTCCAGACGCAATTCTGCAACTCATCCGCTGCATTCTGGATCAAAACGTCTTCACCTTCGACAACAAGTTCTTCATCCAGACGCACGGAACAGCCATGGGGACCACATTCGCACCCCAATACGCCAACACCTTCATGCACAAGTTTGAACAGGACCTACTCACCACACAGGACCTTCAACCGACGTTATACACCAGATACATCGATGAATTTTTTTTCCTTTGGACCCATGGCGAAGAATCACTGAAACGACTACACGATGACATTAATAAGTTCCATCCAACCATCAGACTCACCATGGACTACTCTCCAAAATCAGTTGCATTCTTGGACACACTCGTCTCCATCAAGGACGGTCACCTCAGCACTTCGCTTTACCGCAAACCCACGGATAACCTCATGATGCTCCACTTCTCCAGCTTCCACCCTAAACACATTAAAGAAGCCATCCCCTATGGACAAGCGCTCCGTATACCGTATACACAGGATCTGCTAAGACGAAGAGGAGCGTAACAGACATCTACAGACGTTGAAAGATGCCC